>NW_021823434.1:1174522-1254522 GCF_901001165.1 Salmo trutta
TCCCAAACCTTAACCCTTACCTTAACCATTCAGAGTTAATGCCTAAACTTAACCTTAAACACTGATGTTTGGAGTAACTTTGTGACTTGACTTATAAGAAACATTGAAAGTCTAATTCTGATGAGACAGCTGGTAGTAGAATTAAGAATTACTTGCAGTAAAATATACAGGCAAAATGGATTTATTTTGTTTCACCATCTTGAGTGAATGTGCAGTTAGATACTGTCTGTAGAGGTGCATGTACCTAATTATAAAGCAGGAACATATCTAAGTGGTACTCTGCCTGTAGTTTACATTACATTTGATATTGGTTGGGTGCCGGCCTCAGAGTTTCACTATCACATAACTTTCTGTGGCTCAGTTGGTAGAGACAGCATGGTGTGTGCAACGCCAGGGTTGTGGGTTCGATTCCCACGGGGGGCAGTACAAAAAAAAAAAAAATGCATGAAAAAATTCAATGAAATGTATGTATTCACTACTGTATGTCGCTCTGGATAAGAGCGTCTGCTAAGTGACTAAAACGATAACCAGGCGGTTGGTTATTAGCCTTGTGGGTGAAGGAATGGCCGACCCACGCACCACGAGTATACATCACCCTGTGTGTTATGTACTCCTTGAGAAGCAGCCAATAGGTGAGCCTTCTTCTGGTTCGGTTAGACAGGTTACCACTTCCTTATTCATCAGACCCACAGTAGGGAAGAGGGGAAGGTATCGGAGTTAAACATGAAAACGGTGCCTAGTGTGGTAGTCAACGGGGTGAATTTGGTGGGTACCCCTGACGGGGGGCTTGCAGTGATTATCGAACCGATACCTTAGCCGTTATGCAAAGAGAACCTGTCGAAAAGCCGGGACACATTCTCTTTAAAAAAAAACAACTATAGTTAAGTTTCGTTTCTATTTTTTAATATATTAACGTCATATTTAAATCAGGTTTTATCAGAGCTAAATGTTTCCTGGAGTTCCAACCTACACGTTTGATAAGCATCTACCACAAGATGGTAGTAACGCTCCCCATTTAACACCCCAGTAGCCCTCTACCTCCAACCTTAACAGTTTATAACCGATACAGAGAGCCACAGTCATATCATTCAACATCTCTCACTGCTGCAGCCAATTAAGTCATTAGGCCTGTTTTACGCTTTAGACAAATGGACATTTTATTTCTTAAAACCGATGCAACTGATTTCCGTCAGCCTTTTTAAAAAAAACACAGTTCAGCTGGGAACAACTATTATAGCACTTCTCTATACTGCAGACTGTAATGTGAGTCCAAAATGGAGTCGAGGAATTCCTTATTGGTCAACAGTGCACTAGATAGGCTGTGTCTGAAATGGCACCCTATTCCCCTATCTATAATAGAATCCTGAGGGTCATAAACCAGGAAGAGGAATCCTGCTACTGTAGCTGCTCTGCTGGAATGAAGCCTCTCTCTTCACTGCAAAATTAAAGGCTGTTAATAAAAAGCAATACTAAATCAGAAGGTGATACATGTAATGGGGTTGGATGGATGGCTTAGTTAATACTCTGGGCCTGAATGATCATGTTCATTTAATTCCCCTACTCAAATGAACCAGAAGGCCCAATAAAGGTCAATTAACCAACAAGCCTCCAATCTCCATTTTGTGATTTAATTATATATTTTTTTTACGGCTCCATCTAAATCACAGTTTCATATACTATAGGAAGTGTAATGGCCTCGGGACGGACCCATGGGGGAAAACCATCACAAACTTTCACGGATGCGCAATTGAGAGCATTCTGTCAGGGTGTATCGCCGCCTGGTACGGCAACTGCCCCGCCCGCAACCGCAGGGCTCTCCAGAGGGTAGTGAGGTCTGCACAACGCATCACCGGGGGCAAACTACCTGCCCTCCAGGACACCTACACCACCCAATGTCACAGGAAGACCAAAAAGATCATCAAGGAAAACAACCACCCGAGCCACTGCCTGTTCACCCCGCTGTCATCCAGAAAGTTTCAACATGTAAACCAACAGGTTAGCATATTGCAACACAAAATACCAAGAAACGACAATGAAATGAATCAACGTTCACAAACATAATAATCCACCATTTTAGGTAAGTAAATAAAGAGTTAGATACCAAGAATGTTTCAGAAGGCATAATATGCAGATTGAAGAGGATTACATCAAATTAGTAGCAGACAGAAAGTGAGATGAGCTCGGCACACAATGTCGTTCGGATTAGCCACTTCAGGTCTCTTGGCCTTGCCACCCCTACGGGAAGGCAGCTCCCGCTCGGCCCAGTCCAAGCTCTTCTATGTCCTGGCATCCCAATGGTGGAAACAGCTTCCGCCTTGAAGCTAGGACAGCAGAGTCCCTGCCCATCTTCTAAAAACATCTGAAACCCAACCTCTTCAAACAGCATCTTCAATAAAATCTTCCTTCTCCTCACCTCGACCCCCCCAGCTCTGACTCTACTCATAGCTATGTTTTTACCTGTGATATGTGGTTGTTCAAACCAGCTATTGTAAGAAGGAGGCACTAACTCTCAATTTGGATAAGAGTGTCTGCTAAAAAGACTAAAATGTAAATGGGGATGTGAACTGAGCATATTGCAAACGGCCAGCAGGGGGAGACAACCATCTCAAAGGTGAGCATCGATATCCTTGGGACAGAACTCTACTTGAGCCACTGTTTTAAGCTGCTTATGTAAAAATGTAAAACCTTTTGAATGAATAGAGTAAGGCCATCTCTCCTTATTTATCTTTTTACGTCTGTTATCTTGGAGTTACTCTGAGGACTACCTGTTCACGTTGATCACCTCATCACCAGTAATATTCCTAATTTAACCGACGCTATTAAATACCCAGTTCAAATACATGACCCGACAATATTGACCTGTGTATGGTGTGTCGTTTACAGTAGTGATGTTGACTAGTTAGGAGGAGATGCTTGGTAAGTCATTTACAGTAGTGATGTTGACTAGAGTTAGATGTTTGGTAAGTCATTTACAGTAGTGATGTTGACTAGAGTTAGATGTTTGGTAAGTCATTTACAGTAGTGATGTTGACTAGAGTTAGGAGGAGATGCTTGGTAAGTCATTTACAGTATTGATGTTGACTAGAGTTAGATGTTTGGTAAGTAATTTACAGTAGTGATGTTGACTAGAGTTAGGAGGAGATGCTTGGTAAGTCATTTACAGTAGTGATGTTGACTAGCATTAGGAGGATATGCTTGGTAAGTCATTTACAGTAGTGATGTTGACTAGAGTTAGGAGGAGATGCTTGGTAAGTCATTTACAGTAGTGATGTTGACTAGCATTAGGAGGATATGCTTGGTAAGTCATTTACAGTAGTGATGTTGACTAGAGTTAGGAGGAGATGCTTGGTAAGTCATTTACAGTAGTGATGTTGACTAGCATTAGGAGGAGATGCTTGGTAAGTCATTTACCGTAGTGATGTTGACTAGAGTTAGGAGGAGATGCTAGTGGCAGCGTAGTCAAGTGTTTGATGAATAATTGTCCAGTAACCAGAACATCTATTGATCTGGTATCAGCTACCAGAATATCTATTGATCTGGTATCAGCTACCAGAATATCTATTGATCTGGTATCAGTTAGCAGAATATCTATTGATCTGGTATCAGTTAGCAGAATATATATTGATCTGGTATCTGTAAACAGAATATCTATTGATCTGGTATCAGTTAGCAGAATATCTATTGATCTGTTATTGGCCCCTTCACTTTACAGCATTATGCAAATCCATACTCTTATACATGAACCATACTGCACTAGATACGCCAAGTGTTCAGACAACTAAATGTGTGGTGCCACCCTTAGTCTAGAAGTAAATAAAAAAAATACAGGATATTGCACATCACTCATGAGGGCAATGCAAAAGTCTTGGCCCCGAAGATGTACTGGGCCATACGCACTACCCTCTGTAGTGCCTTGCGGTCGGAGGCTGAGCAGTTGCCATACCAGGCAGTGATGCAACCCGTCAGGATGCTCTCAAAGGTGCAGCTGTAAAACCTTTTGAGGATCTGAGGACCCATGCCAAATCTTTTCAGTCTCCTGAGGGGGAATAGGTTTTGTCGTGCCCTCTTAAGGACTGTCTTGGTGTGCTTGAACCATGTTAGTTTGTTGATGATGTAGACGCCAAGTATCTTGAAGCTCTCAACCTGCTCCACTACAGCCCTGTCGATGAGAATGGGGGTGTGCTCGGTTCTCCTTTTCCTGTAGTCTACAATCATCTCCTTTGTCTTTATCACATTGAGGGAGAGGTTGTTGTCCTTGCACCACACAGTCAGGTCTCTGACCTCCTCCATGTAGGCTGTCTAGTCGTTGTCGGTGATCAGGTCTACCGCTGTTGTATCATTGGCAAACTTAATGTTAGAGTCGTGCCTGGCCGTGCAGTCATGAGTGAACAGGGAATACAGGAGGGGACTGAGCACACACCCCTGAGGGGCCCCCGTGTTGAGGATCAGCGTGGTGGATGTGTTGTTACCTACCTTTACCACCTGGGGGCGGCCCGTCAGGAAGTCCGGGATCCAGTTGCAGAGGGAGGTGTTTTATCTCAGGGTCCTTAGCTTAGTGATGAGCTTTGAGGGCACTATGGTGTTGAATGCTGAGCTGTAGTCAATGAATAGCATTCTCACATAGGTGTTTCTTGTGTCCAGGTGGGAAAGGGCAGTGTGGAGTGCAATAGAGATTGCATCATTTTTGGATCTGTTGGTGCGGTATGCAAATTAGGGTCGGTCTAGGGTTTCTGGGATAATGGTGTTGATGTGAGCCATTACCAGCCTTTCGAAGCACTTCATGGCTACAGACGTGAGTGCTACGGGTCGGTAGTCATTTAGGCAGGTTACCTTAGTGTTCTTGAGCAGAAGGACTATGGTGGTCTGCTTGAAACATGCAGGTTTGGTCAGTGAAGACTCTTGGCAGTTGGTCAGTGCATGCTCACAGAACACGTCCTGGTAATCCATCTGGCCCAGCGGCCTTGTGAATGTTGACCTGTTTAAAGGTCTTACTCACATCGGCTCCGGAGAGCCTGATCACACACTCGTCCAGAACAGCTGATGCTCTCATGCATGTTTCAGTGTTACTTGCCTCGAAGCGAGCATAGAAGTTATTTAGCTCATCTGATAGGCTCGTGTCACTGGGCAGCTCTCGGCTGTGCTTCCCTTTTGTAGTCTGTAATAGTTTGCAAGCCCTGCCACATCCGACGAGCATCGGAGCCGGTGTAGTACGATTCGATCTTAGTCCTGTATTGACGCTTTGCTTGTTTGACGGTTCGTCAGAGGGCATTGCAGGATTTCTTATAAACTTCCGGGTTAAAGTCCTGCACCTTGAAAGTGGCAGCTCTACCCTTAAGCTCAGTGTGGATGTTGCCTGTAATCCATGGCTTCTGGTTGGGGTATATGTACGTAAAGTCACTGTGGGGACAACGTCATCGATATACTTCTTGATAAAGCCAGTGACTGATGTGGTGTACTCCTCAATGCCATCGGAAGAATCCCGGAACATATTCCAGTCTGTGCTAACAAAACAGTCCTGTAGTTTTGCATCTGCTTCGTCTGATCACTTTTTTATAGACCAAGTCCCTGGTGCTTCCTGCTTTAGTTTTTACTTATAAGCAGGATTCATGAGGATAGAATTATGGTCAGATTTGCAAAATGGAGGGCGAATGAGAGCTTTGTACACATCTCTGTGTGTGGAGTAAACGTGGTCTAGATTTTTTTCCCCTCTGGTTGCACATTTAACATGCTGATAAAATGAGGTAAAACTGATTTAAGTTTCCCTGCATTAAAGTCACCGTCCACTAGGAGCGCCGCCTCTGGATGAGCGTTTTCCTGTTTGCTAATGGTGGAATACAGCTCATTGAGTGTGGTTTTAGTGCCATCCTCTGTCTGTGGTGGTAAAGACAGCTACAAAAAATACAGATGAAAGCTCTCTAGGTAGATAGTGTGGTCCACAGCTTATCATGAGATACTCTACCTCAGGCAAACAAAACCTTGAGACTTCCTTAGATATCGTGCACCAGCTGTTGTTTACATAAATGCATAGGCCCCTGCTCCATGTCTTACCAGAGGCTGCTGTTCTATCCTGCTGATAGAGTGTAGAACCCGCCAGCTGTATGTTAATCATGTCGTCGTTCAGCCACGACTCGGTGAAACATAAGATATTACCGTTTTTAATGTCCCGTTGGTAGGATATACGTGCTTTCAGTTCGTCTCATTTTATTTTACCAGCAAGTGAACGTTAGCTAGCAGAACGGAGCCAACGGTAGATTAGCCACTCGTCTCCTGATCCTCGCAAGGCATTCTGACTCTTTCCGCATAACCTATGTTTCCTTTTCCAGTGGATCACGGGGATCTGGGTGGGCGTCTGTAATATATCCCTCGCATCCAACTCATTGAAGAAGAACTCCTCGTCCAGTTTGAGGTCAGTAAACCCAGTTCTGATATTCAGAAACTCTTTTCAGTCATAAGAGATGGTAGCAGCAACTTTATGTATAAAACAAGTTACGAACAATGCGAAATGACAAACAAAATAGCATGGTTGGTTAAGAGCCGATAAGATTACAGCCCTACCTTCTGGCTCCATCTGGCTTAATATCTGTGTCCCAAATGACACCCTATTCCCTATATAGTGCACTACTTTAGACCAAAACCTATTGGCCTAAAAGGGAATTCAATCTGTCTACATTTTACATTTTAGTCATTTAGCAGACACTCTTATCCAGAGCGACTTACAGTAGTGAATACATACATTTCATACATTTCTTTTTTCATACTGGCCCCCCGTGGGAATCGAACCCACAATCCTGGCGTTGCAAACACCATGCTCTACCAACTGAGCCACAGTTGCTTTTCTCCACGAGTCATCTTGGTCCAGGTCGCTCCCAGCATCTGTGTCTGACTCACTAAGAATTACCTCCAAAGCCTTATTCTCGGGTATACCTGGCTATAATAACAATTGTACCCCCCTGTTAGGTAGTTTGCTGGGTTTTACCCCCCTTGTTAGGTAGTTTGCTGGGTTTTACCCCCCTTGTTGGACAGTTTGCTGGGTTTTACCCCCCTTGTTGGATAGTTTGCTGGGTTTTACCCCCCTTGTTAGGTAGTTTGCTGGGTTTTACCCCCCTTGTTGGGTAGTTTGCTGGGTTTTACCCCCCTTGTTGGATAGTTTGCTGGGTTTTACCCCCCTTGTTGGGTAGTTTGCTGGATATTACCCCCCTTGTTGGATAGTTTGCTGGGTTTTACCCCCCTTGTTGGATAGTTTGCTGGGTTTTACCCCCCTTGTTGGACAGTTTGCTGGGTTTTACCCCCCTTGTTGGATAGTTTGCTGGGTTTTACCCCCCTTGTTGGGTAGTTTGCTGGGTTTTACCCCCCTTGTTGGGTAGTTTGCTGGGTTTTACCCCCCTTGTTGGATAGTTTGCTGGGTTTTACCCCCCCCTTGGGTAGTTTGCTGGGTTTTACCCCCCCCTTGGGTAGTTTGCTGGGTTTTACCCCCCTTGGGTAGTTTGCTGGGTTTTACCCCCCTTGTTGGATAGTTTGCTGGGTTTTACCCCCCTTGTTGGGTAGTTTGCTGGGTTTTACCCCCCTTGTTAGGTAGTTTGCTGGGTTTTACCCCCCTTGTTGGATCGTTTGCTGGGTTTTACCCCCCTTGTTAGGTAGTTTGCTGGGTTTTACCCCCCTTGTTGGACAGTTTGCTGGGTTTTACCCCCCTTGTTGGATAGTTTGCTGGGTTTTACCCCCCTTGTTAGGTAGTTTGCTGGGTTTTACCCCCCTTGTTGGGTAGTTTGCTGGGTTTTACCCCCCTTGTTGGATAGTTTGCTGGGTTTTACCCCCCTTGTTGGATAGTTTGCTGGGTTTTACCCCCCTTGTTGGGTAGTTTGCTGGATATTACCCCCCTTGTTGGATAGTTTGCTGGGTTTTACCCCCCTTGTTGGACAGTTTGCTGGGTTTTACCCCCCTTGTTGGACAGTTTGCTGGGTTTTACCCCCCTTGTTGGGTAGTTTGCTGGGTTTTACCCCCCTTGTTGGATAGTTTGCTGGGTTTAACCCCCCTTGTTGGATAGTTTGCTGGGTTTTACCCCCCCCCCTTGGGTAGTTTGCAGGGTTTTACCCCCCTTGGGTAGTTTGCTGGGTTTTACCCCCCTTGTTGGGTAGTTTGCTGGGTTTTACCCCCCTTGTTGGGTAGTTTGCTGGGTTTTACCCCCCTTGTTGGGTAGTTTGCTGGGTTTTACCCCCCTTGTTGGGTAGTTTGCTGGGTTTTACCCCTCTTGTTCGGTAGTTTGCTGGGTTTTACCCCTCTTGTTCGGTAGTTTGCTGGGTTTTACCCCCCTTGTTGGGTAGTTTGCTGGGTTTTACCCCCCTTGTTGGGTAGTTTGCTGGGTTTTACCCCCCTTGTTGGGTAGTTTGCTGGGTTTTACCCCCCTTGTTGGGTAGTTTGCTGGGTTTTACCCCCCTTGTTGGGTAGTTTGCTGGGTTTTACCCCCCTTGTTGGGTAGTTTGCTGGGTTTTACCCCCCTTGTTGGGTAGTTTGCTGGGTTTTACCCCCCTTGTTGGGTAGTTTGCTGGGTTTCACCCCCCTTGTTGGGTAGTTTGCTTGGTGTTTCACCCCCCTTGTTGGGTAGTTTGCTTGGTGTTTACCCCCTTGTTAGATAGTTTGCTGGGTATTACCCCCCTTGTTGGGTAGTTTGCTTGGTGTTTACCCCCCCGTTGGGTAGTTTGCTCGGTTTTACCCCCCCGTTATATAGTTTGCTTGGTTTTTACATCTCTGATAATCAATTTTTATGCCAAACTGCTATGATGCTCTGTCTACGTTCTGACTGCCTCCTTTCACAATCCCATTAGCAATAGCATTACACTAAAGAGCTACTCAAATCACACTTAGTCCAAACCAGGTAATCTGATAGGACTATAGAGCTTATCCTATTGGCTACAGGACTGTCCATCGTTCGTTTTACCCGCTCCCCAGTCTCATGCTATAACCACAGGTCCAAAGATGTAGTCAGTAGGTGTACATTTGATGTTCTATTTCTGCCATATATTATCGGAGAAGTTTGGGCTACTTGTGTTTGGTAACAACCTAATGATCCATATAGGTCAAACGCTACCACATTGAAGCTCATCTTATTTAGAGAAAACAAAGTATAAAATTAACTTGTTGACTCTCTGGGCTGATAGTGGTAGGTCACAGGCCAAATCAAATGAAATTGTATTGTTCACATACACATATGTAGCATATCCTTATCTTCCATGGAGTCTTTTACCACATATCAACGTTGTTCAAGATTTATATCGTTTTAGTTTCTCCACGCTGAGTTGCAGCCATCTTGAAATGGGCTCGTGTGTCTGGCCTGCCCTTTTATGACCGTATGCCCATATATGGTACTAAGTCGCACCAAAGGTTGTATGATACGGCTGAAAAGCTTTCAGGAGACACCTTGTACTCACGGTTAGGTTCTACCGTTCTCTTTTTAGACAACATTGAATAAAACGTACTGAAGGTCCCCTATTTCAGGGACTCTATATGTAAGTGGTTAAGAGATGTTGCATATGCTTTTATTGATTAGGGAGGGCCGAGGGGAGGGCCGAGGGGAGGGCCGAGGGGAGGGAAGAGGCGAGGGAAGAGAAGAGGCGAGGTAAGGCGAGGGAAGAGAAGAGGCGAGGGAAGAGAAGAGGGAAGGCGAGGGACGAGGAGAGGGCCGAGGGGAGGGAAGAGGAGAGGGCCGAGGGGAAGGTCGAGGAGAGGGCGAGGGGAGAGGAGAGGGGCGAGGGAAGAGGAGAGGCGAGGGAAGAGGAGAGGGAAGAGGAGAAGAGGGGGGAGGGGAGAGGAGAAGAGGGGAGAGGAGAGGGGAGGGAAGAGGAGAGGGGGGAGGAGAGGCGAGGAGAGGAGGAGAGGGGGGAGGGGAGAGGAGAAGAGGGGAGAGGAGAGGTTTCTATGCAGCAGTATGGTCATCCTTTCTATCCAGTGTAACTATGTATCTATGATCATCAAATACAACACCAGGAGCAGAGCCCTAGACAGACAGCCTTTGTTATTTCTCAACAGTACTACCAGGCTGAGTCCCAAATGGCATCCTATGGTCCCTGGTCAGCAGTAGTACCCTATGGGCCCTTGTCAACAGTAGTACCCTATGGGCCCTGGTCAACAGTAGTACCCTATGGGTCCTGGTCAGCAGTAGTACCCTATGGGTCCTGGTCAGCAGTAGTACCCTATGGGCCCTGGTCAACAGTAGTACCCTATGGGCCCTGGTCAGCAGTAGTACCCTATGGGCCCTGGTCAACAGTAGTACCCTATGGGCCCTGGTCAACAGTAGTACCCTATGGGCCCTGGTCAACAGTAGTACCCTATGGGCCCTGGTCAACAGTAGTACCCTATGGGCCCTGGTCAACAGTAGTACCCTATGGGCCCTGGTCAACAGTAGTACCCTATGGGTCCTGGTCAACAGTAGTACCCTATGGGTCCTGGTCAACAGTAGTACCCTATGGGCCCTGGTCAACAGTAGTACCCTATGGGCCCTGGTCAACAGTAGTACCCTATGGGCCCTGGTCAACAGTAGTACCCTATGGGCCCTGGTCAACAGTAGTACCCTATGGGTCCTGGTCAACAGTAGTACCCTATGGGCCCTGGTCAGAAGCAGTAGTACCCTATGGGTCCTGGTCAGAAGCAGTAGTACACTATGGGTCCTGGTCAAGGTAGTGCACTATGGGTCCTGGTCAAGGTAGTGCCCTATATAGACAATAGTGTGCCATTTGGGACTCATTCCTCCTTTATCATATCTCTGAGAATAATAAAACAGTCTTTGGTTTTAAATGATGACTTGTTCAGTTAGCCAATCATACAGAGGTTTGAAATGATGACTGGTTCAGTTAGCCAATCACACGGTCTTTAAATCATGACTGGTTCAGTTAGCCAATCACACAGAGGTTTTAAATGATGACTGGTTCAGTTAGCCAATCTCACAGAGGTTATAAATGATGACTGGTTCAGTTAGCCAATCACACAGAGGTTTTAAATGATGACTGGTTCAGTTAGCCAATCTCACAGAGGTTATAAATGATGACTGGTTCAGTTAGCCAGTCTTTTATTTTGTTCTTGGAGAAGATGGAGATAGTAACAGGTAAGACATACTGCATATACACCACGTTGGTTCCTTCATCCTTGTTTCTCTGTGTTTCTGACTGAGCAGAAGTGTTACCTCTGGCCAGGACAGTTTAAACTGACCTTGATATAGCTGCGATGTACCTAGAAGGAGGGTGAGAGAGACAGAGAGATGACCGGTAGAGAGAGGGAAAAGACAACAGAGAGAGGGGGGAGTTGGGGTGGGGGAGAGAGAGAGGAAGAGTGAGGGTGCATGGAGAGAGGACTGAAAGGGGGAGAGCCACTGAGAGGGTGGGTTTGGGGGACGAGAGAGATCGAGAAACTGGTGGGAGGGGGAGAGCACAGAGGGAGGGAGGGAGGGAGGGAGGGAGAGAGAGAGAGTGTTGGAGATAGGGGGAGACAGAAATGGGAGAGACCCATCTGTTTGTGTAATGACGGTGCTATTTGGAGGCAGGAGAGGTTTGTCTGGAGCAGCTGCTACCTTTCTCCCTGACCTTTTAGCATTCCTCCTCTTGCCATCTGACAGATGTGACAACTCCATTATAAAGGCCTTGAATAAATAACCCGGCCACGGATAACCCAAAGCATCAACAAAATGGAAACATCGTACACTCAAATACGCATGCGGCCGGCGTAGCCCCCAGCCGACGGAGAGAAGATGGAGTCTGGTTCTGAGCTAAATGACTGACTGAGTAATTGGACGACTGTGAGAAGACCACAGCAATCAGACCTGCTCTGATACAGGTTGATGTTTCCTCTATAGATCAGGCCTGCTCTGATACAGGTTGTTGTCTCTATAGATCAGACCTGCTCTGATACAGGTTGACGTCTCCTCTATAGATCAGACCTGCTCTGATACAGGTTGACGTCTCCTCTATAGATCAGACCTGCTCTGATACAGGTTGACGTCTCCTCTATAGATCAGACCTGCTCTGATACAGGTTGACGTCTCCTCTATAGATCAGACCTGCTCTGATACAGGTTGACGTCTCCTCTATAGATCAGACCTGCTCTGATACAGGTTGACGTCTCCTCTATAGATCAGACCTGCTCTGATACAGGTTGACGTCTCCTCTATAGATCAGACCTGCTCTGATACAGGTTGACGTCTCCTCTATAGATCAGACCTGCTCTGATACAGGTTGATGACTCCTCTATAGATCAGACCTGCTCTGATACAGGTTGATGTCTCCTCTATAGATCAGACCTGCTCTGATACAGGTTGTGGTCTCTATAGATCAGACCTGCTCTGATATAGGTTGATGTCTCCTCTATAGATCAGACCTGCTCTGATACAGGTTGATGTCTCCTCTATAGATCAGACCTGCTCTGATACAGGTTGATGTCTCCTCTATAGATCAGACCTGCTCTGATACAGGTTGACGTCTCCTCTATAGATCAGACCTGCTCTAATACAGGTTGACGTCTCCTCTATAGATCAGACCTGCTCCGATACAGGTTGTTGTCTCTATAGATCAGACCTGCTCTGATACAGGTTGACGTCTCCTCTATAGATCAGACCTGCTCTGATACAGGTTGACGTCTCCTCTATAGATCAGACCTGCTCTGATACAGGTTGACGTCTCCTCTATAGATCAGACCTGCTCTGATACAGGTTGTTGTCTCTATAGATCAGACCTGCTCTGATACAGGTTGATGTCTCCTCTATAGATCAGACCTGCTCTGATACAGGTTGATGTCTCCTCTATAGATCAGACCTGCTCTGATACAGGTTGTTGTCTCCTCTATAGATCAGACCTGCTCTGATACAGGTTGTTGTCTCCTCTATAGATCAGACCTGCTCTGATACAGGTTGTTGTCTCTATAGATCAGACCTGCTCTGATACAGGTTGACGTCTCCTCTATAGATCAGACCTGCTCTGATACAGGTTGACGTCTCCTCTATAGATCAGACCTGCTCTGATACAGGTTGACGTCTCCTCTATAGATCAGACCTGCTCTGATACAGGTTGACGTCTCCTCTATAGATCAGACCTGCTCTGATACAGGTTGACGTCTCCTCTATAGATCAGACCTGCTCTGATACAGGTTGACGTCTCCTCTATAGATCAGACCTGCTCTGATACAGGTTGACGTCTCCTCTATAGATCAGACCTGCTCTGATACAGGTTGACGACTCCTCTATAGATCAGACCTGCTCTGATACAGGTTGACGTCTCCTCTATAGATCAGACCTGCTCTGATACAGGTTGATGACTCCTCTATAGATCAGACCTTCTAGCTATAATCCACAACACAGATGAAAGGGTTAGTTACCAGTATCGTTCTGCTTGAGCTATCTTGACGGCTTTAAGGCGTTATATATTTAAATTAGTTAAGATTGTAAGACGCTACCATTAGTGTATAAAATATTCAGCTTAATGTGACACTGCATAAAGCCTTAAGTAATAGAGCCTCACATACCCATAAAACCTAGTGGTCAAACAGCCTCACATACACATAAAACCTAGCTGTCACGATCGTCGTAGGAACATTCGGACAAAAGCGCAGCGGGATATCGGTTTGACATATTTTATTGATAAGTGATCCGCACAAAAACAATAAAGCGTACACGACACGTGAAGCTACTGCAGTGCTCACAGGCACTTAAACAAGATCCCACAAAACACAGTGGGGAAAAGGCTGCCTAAATATGATCCCCAATCAGAGACAACGATAAACAGCTTCCTCTGATTGGGAACCATACCAGGCCAACATAGAAATAAATAACCTAGACTAGAACACCCCCCCCCCACTCCTTCCAAACCAAAATAGAGAATAAAAAGGCTCTCTATGGTCAGGCTGTGACAATACCCATAAAACCTATCGGTCAAACACCTAAATGGTTCGAATTGTCACGTTGCTATGAATGATTCGGGAGCCAGGCGCAGGAATGCATAATAGGGTTTTTTATTCAACCCAAATTGCGGAGTGCTGTGTAAAGGCACAGGGTTGAAACCCCCAAAAATGAGCGAGGAGTACCTCGAATAAATAACACACACGCACGATGATTAACACACGGGACGAGACCCGTAATCCTCTGCGCAATCCACAAGGGCACGAAAGCCCAAAACACACAGCACAGGTACTCACACGCACCGATGAACATAGTAACAATAATCGACCCCACCATGGTGAACAAAGCGCACATACAGTTGAAGTCAGAAGTGTACATACACTTAGGTTGGAGTCATTAAAACTCGTTTTTCAACCACTCCACAAATTTCTTGTTAACAAACTATAGTTTTGACAAGTCGGTTAGGACATCTACTTTCTGCATGACACAAGTCATTTTTCCAACAATTGTTTACAGACAGATTATTTCACTTATTCACTGTATCACTATTCCAGTGGGTCAGAAGTTTACATACACTAAGTTGACTGTGCCTTTGAACAGCTTGGAAAATTCCAGAAAATTATGTAATGGCTTTAGAAGCTTATGATAGGCTAATTGACATAATTTGAGTCAATTGGAGGTGTATCTGTGGATGTATTTCAAGGCCTACCTTCAAACTCAGCGCCTCTTTGCTTGACATCAAGGAAAAATCAAAAGAAATCAGCCAAGACCTCAGAAAGAAAATTGTAGACCTCCACAAGTCTGGTTCATCCTTGGGAGCAATTTCCAAACGCCTGAAAGTACCACGTTCATCTGTACAAACAGTAGTACGCAAGTATAAACACCATGGGACCACGCAGCCGTCACACCGCTCAAGTAGGAGACACATTCTGTCTCCTAGAGATGAACGTACTTTGGTGAGAAAAGTGCAAATCAATCCCAGAACAACAGCAAAGGACCTTGTGAAGATGCTGGAGGAAACAGGTACAAAAGTATCTATATCCACAGTAAAACGAGTCCTATATCGACATAACCTGAAAGACCGCTCAGCAAGGAAGAAGCCACTGCTCCAAAACCGCCAGAAAAAAGCCAGACTACGGTTTGCAACTGCACATGGGGACAAAGATTATACGTTTTGGAGAAATGTCCTCTGGTCTGATGAAACAAAAATAGAACTGTTTGTCCAGAATGACCATCGTTATGTTTGGAGGAAAAAGGAGGAGGCTTGCAAGCTGAAGAACACCATCCCAACTGTGAAGCACGGGGGTGGCAGCATCATGTTGTGGGGGTGCTTTGCTGCAGGAGGGACTGGTGCACTTCACAAAATAGATGGCATCATGAGGGAGGAAAATTATGTGGATATATTGAAGCAACATTTCAAGACATCAGTCAGGAAGTTAAAGCTTGGTCGCAAATGGGTCTTCCAAATGGACAATAACCCCAAGCATACTTCCAAAGTTGTGGCAAAATGGCTTAAGGACAACAAAGTCAAGGTATTGGAGTGGCCATCACAAAGCTCTGACCTCAATCCCATAGAGAATGTGTGGGCAGAACTGAAAAAGCGTGTGTGACCAAGGAGGCCTACAAACCTGACTCAGTTACACCAGCTCTGTCAGGAGGAATGGGCCAAAATTCACCCAACTTATTGTGGGAAGCTTGTGGAAGGCTACCTGAAACGTTTGACCCAAGTTAAACATTTTAAAGGCAATGCTACCAAATACTAATTGAGTGTATGTAAACTTCTGACCCACTGGGAATGTGATGAAAGAAATAAAAGCTGAAATAAATCATTCTCTCTTCTATTATTCTGACATTTCACATTCTTAAAATAAAGTGGTGATCCTAACTGACCTAAAACAGGGAATTGTTACTAGAATTAAATGTCAGGAATTGTGAAAAACTCAGTTTAAATGTATTTGGCTAAGGTGTATGTAAACTTCCGACTTCAACTATATATACAAATACAGTCAGAGGGAATAGGGGCCAGGTGTGCGCAATGAAATGTCCAAAGGGATCAGTGACACCAATAGCCTTTCCATACATTTCATCATTTAGTTGACGAATGAAGCGTGTGTTTGGTATAGGCTTACCTTGGAGTGACATTTTTTTTTATTTTTTTTTTTAACCTTTATTTAACCAGGAAGTGCTCATTGAGATTTAAAATCTCTTTTTCAAGAGCGTCCTGGCCAAGATAGGCAGCGCCAAGTCATTACAAAAATTACAGACAAACAACATGAAAAACTACAATTAATCTAGTTAATAACCATAGAATTAACAAAGAATATAACAAAATCAAAAATAGCAAATTAAAAACATTGAAATGTCAGGGAATCAGTCTCAAGATCATTCATCAGTGATTTAAAAACACCAATCGGGACAAGTTCTTCCAGTTTAAAAGTATTTTGTAAGGCATTCCAAGATGATGGCGCAGAGTACATAAAAGCCCTTTTACCAAATTCAGTTCGGACATTTGGAACAGATAGCAGGATAAAGTCCCGCGAACGAAGAGAGTACCCACCACAATTCTGAACAATAAAAATGCCCAAATAAAAATTTTGATAACCGTGCAATTCTCTCTCGGACAAGGTGAGTCTTAACAATATATGCACCTCAATTTACTCTAAAACCATTTTTTTAAATGCTAATTAGAAAATCCTATAGGCTCTGGTGAAAAGCAAAACTAATCCTATAGGCTCTGGTCAAAAGCAAAACTAATCCTATAGGCTCTGGTCAAAAGCAAAACTAATCCTACTGGCTCTGGTCAAAACTAATCCTACGGTCTCTGGTGAAAAGCAAAACAAATCCTATGGGCTCTGGTCAAAACTAAAACAAATCCTACGGCCTCTGGTCAAAAGCAAAACTAATCCTACGGCCTCTGGTCAAAAGCAAAACTAATCCTACGGGCTCTGGTCAGAAGCAAAACTCTATGCTAGGGTTGGGTGGTATCCAGACTGTCGTCCCATCATACCGTTTCTGTACCATCCCGGGGTATGCAGTATTAACGAATGTGAGCACAAGGGGCATTTCTGTTTTTACGCACTTAACAATTTAGGCAACAGGGATCTTGATCCAGGAGGGGATGTAATGTCTCTGCTGTAACCAACAAGCTTTCTCTTGACAGCTAGTCTCTTAGCTAGCAAGTTAGCAAACCAAATGCATAGCTGGAGCCCTGAGCTGCATATCATTGATTTGACACATCTTAGATTTCTTATAGTTATAACTAGTGGTGTAGTTCATTTAGATTTTTTTAATGGTGTTGAAAATCATACCATCTGTTTTTCGAAATACCAAAGTATGAACGGTATATCACCCAAGCCAACTCTATATAGGGAATAGGGCCAAGCCAACTCTATATAGGGAATAGGGCCAAGCCTACTCTATATAGGGAATAGGGCCAAGCCAACTCTATATAGGGAATAGGGCAAAGCCAACTCTATATAGGGAATAGGGCCAAGCCAACTCTATATAGGGAATAGGGCCAAGCCAACTCTATATAGGGCCAAGCCAACTCTATATAGGGAATAGGGCCAAGCCAACTCTATATAGGGAATAGGGCAAAGCCAACTCTATATAGGGCCAAGCCAACTCTATATAGGGAATAGGGCCAAGCTCACTCTATATAGGGAATAGGGCCAAGCCCACTCTATATAGGGCCAAGCCAACTCTATATAGGGAATAGGGCCAAGCCTACT
Organism: Salmo trutta; assembly: GCF_901001165.1. Taxonomy (NCBI): domain Eukaryota; kingdom Metazoa; phylum Chordata; class Actinopteri; order Salmoniformes; family Salmonidae; genus Salmo; species Salmo trutta. Next base: position 1,192,124 of record NW_021823434.1, read on the forward strand.
CTATATAGGGCCAAGCCAACTCTATACAGGGCCAAGCCCACTCTATATAGGGAATAGGGCCAAGCCAACTCTATATAGGGCCAAGCCAACTCTATATAGGGCCAAGCCAACTCTATACAGGGCCAAGCCCACTCTATATAGGGAATAGGGCCAAGCCAACTCTATACAGGGCCAAGCCAACTCTATATAGGGAATAGGGCCAAGCCAACTCTATATAGGGCCAAGCCTACTGTATATAGGGAATAGGGCCAAGCCTACTCTATATAGGGCCAAGCCCACTCTATATAGGGAATAGGGCCAAGCCAACTCTATATAGGGAATAGAGCCAAGCCCAATCTATATAGGGCCAAGCCAACTCTATATAGGGAATAGGGCCAAGCCTACTCTATACAGGGCCAAGCCTACTCTATATAGGGAATAGGGCCAAGCCAACTCTATATAGGGAATAGGGCCAAGCCAACTCTATATAGGGAATAGAGCCAAGCCTACTCTATATAGGGAATAGGGCCAAGCCTACTCTATATAGGGCCAAGCCTACTGTATATAGGGAATAGGGCCAAGCCCACTCTATATAGGGAATAGGGCCAAGCCAACTCTATATAGGGAATAGGGCCAAGCCAACTCTATATAGGGAATAGGGCCAAGCCCACTCTATATAGGGAATAGGGCCAAGCCAACTCTATATAGGGAATAGGGCCAAGCCCACTCTATATAGGGAATAGGGCCAAGCCCACTCTATATAGGGAATAGAGCCAAGCCTACTCTATATAGGGAATAGGGCCAAGCCTACTCTATATAGGGAATGGGGCCAAGCCTACTCTATATAGGGAATAGGGCCAAGCCTACTCTATATAGGGAATAGGGCCAAGCCAACTCTATATAGGGAATGGGGCCAAGCCAACTCTATATAAGGAATAGGGCCAAGCCAACTCTATATAGGGAATGGGGCCAAGCCTACTATTTTTTTTTTATGTATTTTATTTTATTTCACCTTTATTTAACCAGGTGGCCAGTTGAGAACAAGTTCTCATTTACAACTGAAACCTGGCCAAGATAAAGCAAAGCAGTTCGACACATACAACAACACAGAGTTACACATGGAGTAAAACAAACATACAGTCAATAATACAATAGGAAAATCTATATACAGTGTGTGCAAATGAAGTAAGATAAGAGAGATTAGGGAGGCAATAAATAGGCCACGGTGGGGAAATAATTACAATATAGCAATTAAACACTGGAGTGATAGATGAGCAGAAGATGAATGTTCAAGTAGAGATACTGGGGTGCAAAGGAGCAAAAAAATAAATAACAGTATAGGGATGAGGTAGATGGATGGGCTATTTATAGATGGGCTGTGTACAGGTGCAGTGATCTGTGAGCTGCTCTGACAGCTGATGCTTAAAGCTAGTGAGGGAGATAAGTGTTTCCAGTTTCAGTGATTTTTGCAGTTCGTTCCAGTCATTGGCAGCAGAGAACTGGAAGGAAAGGCGGCCAAAGTAGGAATTGGCTTTGGGGACGACCAGTGAAATATACCTGCTGGAGCGCGTGCTACGGGTGGGTGCTGCTATGGTGACCAGTGAGCTGAGATAAGGCGGAGCTTTACCTTGCAGAGACTTATAGATGACCTGGAGCCAGTGGATTTGGCAACGAATATGAAGCGGAGGCCAGCCAACAAGAGCGTACAGGTCGCAGTGGTGGGTAGTATATGGGGCTTTGGTGACAAAACGGATGGCACTGTGATAGACTGCATCCAATTTGCTGAGTGGAGTGTTGGAGGCTATTTTGTAAATGACATCGTCGAAGTCAAGGATCAGTAGGATAGTCAGTTTTACGAGGGTATGTTTGGCAGCACGAGTGAGGGATGCTTTGTTGAGAAATAGGAAGCCGATTCTAGATTTAACTTTGGATTGGAGATGTTTGATGTGAGTCTGGAAGGAGAGTTTACAGTCTAACCAGACACCCAGGTATTTGTAGTTGTCAGAACCGTCCAGAGTAGTGATACTGGACGGGCAGGCAGGTGCAGACAGCGATCGGTTGAAGAGCATGCATTTAGTTTTACTTGCATTTAAGAGCAGTTGGAGGCCACGGAAGGAGAGTTGTATGGCATTGAAGCTCGTCTGGAGGTTAGTTAACACAGTGTCCAAAGAGGGTCTAGAAGTATACAGAATGGTGTCGTCTGCGTAGAGGTGGATCAGAGAATCACCAGCAGCAAGAGCAACATCATTGATGTATACAGAGAAGAGAGTCGGCCCGAGAATTGAACCCTGTGGCACACCCATAGAGACTGCCAGACGTCCGGACAACAGGCCCTCCGATTTGACACACTGAACTATCTATACAGGGAATAGGGCCAAGCCTATTCTATATGGGGAATAGGGCCAAGCCTATTCTATATGGGGAATAGGGCCAAGCCTACTCTATATAGGGCCAAGCCAGCTCTATATAGGGAATAGGGCCAAGCCAGCTCTATATAGGGAATAGGGCCAAGCCAACTTTATATAGGGAATAGGGCAAAGCCAACTCTATATAGGGAATAGGGCCAAGCCTACTCTATATAGGGAATAGGGCCAAGCCTACTCTATATAGGGAATAGGGCCAAGCCTACTCTATATAGGGAATAGGGCCAAGCCAACTCTATATAGGGCCAAGCCAACTCTATATAGGGCCAAGCCAACTCTATATAGGGAATAGGGCCAAGCCTACTCTATATAGGGAATAGGGCCAAGCCTACTCTATATAGGGAATAGGGCCAAGCCTACTCTATATAGGGAATAGGGCCAAGCCAACTCTATATAGGGAATAGGGCCAAGCCAACTCTATATAGGGAATAGGGCCAAGCCTACTCTATATAGGGCCAAGCCCACTCTATATAGGGAATAGGGCCAAGCCCACTCTATATAGGGAATAGGGCGAAGCCTACTCTATATAGGGAATAGGGCCAAGCCAACTCTATATAGGGAATAGGGCCAAGCCTACTCTATATAGGGCCAAGCCTACTCTATATAGGGAATAGGGCCAAGCCAACTCTATATAGGGCCAAGCCAACTCTATATAGGGCCAAGCCCACTCTATATAGGGAATAGGGCCAAGCCCACTCTATATGGGGAATAGGGCCAAGCCAACTCTATACAGGGCCAAGCCAACTCTATATAGGGAATAGGGCCAAGCCTACTCTATATAGGGAATAGGGCCAAGCCAACTCTATATAGGGAATAGGGCCAAGCCAACTCTATATAGGGAATAGGGCCAAGCCAACTCTATATAGGGAATAGGGCCAAGCCAACTCTATATAGGGAATAGGGCCAAGCCAACTCTATATAGGGAATAGGGCCAAGCCAACTCTATACAGGGCCAAGCCAACTCTATATAGGGAATAGGGCCAAGCCTACTCTATACAGGGAATAGGGCCAAGCCAACTCTATATAGGGAATAGGGCCAAGCCAACTCTATATAGGGAATAGGGCCAAGCCAACTCTATACAGGGCCAAGCCAACTCTATATAGGGAATAGGGCCAAGCCAACTCTATATAGGGAATAGGGCCAAGCCAACTCTATATAGGGAATAGGGCCAAGCCAACTCTATACAGGGCCAAGCCAACTCTATATAGGGAATAGGGCCAAGCCAACTCTATATAGGGAATAGGGCCAAGCCTACTCTATATAGGGCCAAGCCCACTCTATATAGGGAATAGGGCCAATTCTATGCATTATGTGCGGCGGTCTGCCACAGCGTTATGATGTATGTAGATCCTCCACATCCCTCACTCACTCCATCCCCCTTTCCTCCCTCACTCACTCCATCCCCCTTTCCTCTCTCTTTATTTAACGTTATAACTCTCCCTCACTCCATCCCCCTTTCCTCCCTCACTCACTCCATCCCCCTTTCCTCCCTCACTCACTCCATCCCCCCTCCTCTCTTCTCTCGCCCTGTCACCCTCTCCTCTCTTCTATCGCCATTTCCCCCTCCTCTCTTCTCTTCCCAGGGTGCTGCCTGTCCCTCTCCTCTCTTCTCTTCCCAGGGTGCTGCCTGTCCCCCTCCTTCTCTTCCCAGGGTGCTGCCTGTCCCCCTCCTCTCTTCTCTTCCCAGGGTGCTGCCTGTCACCCCCTCCTCTCTTCTCTTCCCAGGGTGCTGCCTGTCCCCCTCCTCTCTTCTCTTCCCAGGGTGCTGCCTGTCCCCCTCCTCTCTTCTCTTCCCAGGGTGCTGCGTGTCCCCCTCCTCTCTTCTCTTCCCAGGGTGCTGCCTGTCCCCCTCCTCTCTTCTCTTCCCAGGGTGCTGCCTGTCCCCCTCCTCTCTCCTCTTCCCAGGGTGCTGCCTGTCCCCCTCCTCTCTTCTCTTCCCAGGGTGCTGCCTGTCCCACTCCTCTCTTCTCTTCCCAGGGTGCTGCCTGTCCCCCTCCTCTCTTCTCTTCCCAGGGTGCTGCCTGTCCCCCTCCTCTCTTCTCTTCCCAGGGTGCTGCCTGTCCCCCTCCTCTCTTCTCTTCCCAGGGTGCTGCCTGTCCCCCTCCTCTCTTCTCTTCCCAGGTTGCTACCTGTCCCCCTCCTCTCTTCTCTTCCCAGGGGGCTGCCTGTCCCCCTCCTCTCTTCTCTTCCCAGGGTGCTGCGTGTCCCCCTCCTCTCTCCTCTTCCCAGGGTGCTGCGTGTCCCCCTCCTCTCTTCTCTTCCCAGGGTGCTGCCTGTCCCCCTCCTCTCTTCTCTTCCCAGGGTGCTGCGTGTCCCCCTCCTCTCTTCTCTTCCCAGGGTGTGTGACGACCCTCCCACTGTGTCTGCTGTATTTTCTCTCTTTGCTCTTGTTCCTTATTAGGATGCCAGTGGGCGGAGTTGGAAGGGTCGTCAGCTAGATGGGAAACACCTGGGCTCGGGTGTGTCCCAGGATAAAGACAACTCTTCCACAGTCATTGGGAAGTCTCTCTCCACGCAGACACCTTGTTGATTTTGGTTGTGTAGTTTGGTGGCTTTTTGGTTATTTGCTTTGGCACCTTTCAACACCCTGCATTATTACATTCAGGTATGCAAAACACTCACTTACACTACTGATTACTGATTACACATGCCATTGTTAATTACTTAGTTACTTTATTTAATAAATATATATTTTTGTTACTCCTTGTCTCCACGTTGTCTCCCTTTTGTTGCGAACTCTGAGCCGGTTCGTAACAAGTGGGGGCTCATCCGGGATTTTGAACGGAGTGTGTTTGGGAGAAAACGTGGAGGTATGTTAAATTCCGTAGGTACTTTGTTTGTATATTTTGTTAGTTTGAGTTTGGTGCTCAGTACTGGTTGCTTTTGTTTGTTTGGTTTGTGTGCTGTGTTGGAGAGAGTACATTGGTTAGTTTCCAGGTCCTGCCTAGCCTGAAAACGCTTGTTCTACTCGCTGTGGTAACATTGGTCTGAGGTGAGTACAATCAGCTGTGTACCTCGGTGGGAGATTTGGGTAGGGTAGTGAAACTTACTACCCGGAGCTATAGCCTTTTTCCCCTGATAGGCTTAGCGACGTGTTTCATTTTGGAATATGTTGGGCATTGTTAATGTTTGTTATTTTTGTGTGGTGTCTGTGGACTGAGCAGTTGTCTCGGGAGCACATCCGTGGCTTGGTGGAATCTACCAGCGTGCTGGGGGGTTACTTCCTTGCCAGCGGGCTACAGTGCATAATTACCCACCGCAAATCTGCATGAAGACTAGGGTTGAGTTATTGTAGGTTTTGGGGAAGCTCCATATCTCATCTCTTTTCTGTGGTGCCAGTGTGATTGTTATTTCTCTTGTTGTGGTCTGGTGTGCTCAGAGGGGTTGAGTGAGAATTTTTTTTTTTCTCTCTCTCTCTCTCTCTCTCTCTCACTATGGCGTCTAATGTAGACGAGTTCATTCACTTTCCATCAGAGGAACTGTTAGACTTATGTACTAAAGAACAGCTGTTGAAGGTTGCTGAACACTACAAGGTTGAAATTAGTGATAAACGTCTAAAATATTCTATTAGGTTAATATTGAAGACCAATCTGATGGAGAGTGGTATTCTTGACGTTACCACTGGGGCAGCCTCTGCTGAGGACTCGCCGTCTCCCCGATATGTCACAATTACCGCTCCATCGGTTAGTCCTAGTAGTCTTCTTTTTGAACAGCAGAGAGAGCTGCTTCTGTTGCAGCTAGAGCACGATCGGGTAAAATATGAGAAGGAATTGGAATTTAAACAGGATATGGAGCGTGCTGATCGGGTAAAATATGAGAAGGAATTGGAATTTAAACAGGATATGGAGCGTGCTAAAATCAAGCTGCAACAAGAGCGACTAGAGTTGGTTAGGGAAGGAAAGCTCTCAGGAGAGAGTTTGCTCTGGGAAGGTGACGCAGATTTACTTAGGAATCGTTCCTCTTTTGGTCGTGCCCCGGACACATTTGACATTGTTGGGAATTTACGGTTGTTGCCTCAGTTTAATGAAAGGGACCCTGAGACATTCTTTTCGTTGTTTGAGCGTGTTGCTATCGCTAGGAGTTGGCCTGATTCTGACCGCACTTTAATGTTGCAGTGTGTGCTGACTGGTAAAGCGCAGGAAGCATATTCAGCTCTTAGTGTAGCCGACAGTGTCAGTTATGATAAGGTTAAAACGGCGGTGTTACAGATTTACGAATTGGTTCCTGAGGCTTACCGCCAACGATTTAGAACTTTAGAAAGGGATGATAAGCAGACTCATGTTGAGTTTGCGCGAAAATTATCTTAACAGTTTAATCGCTGGTGTTCCGCCACTGCGGTTATGACTTTTCAAGGGCTGTGTGATCTGATTATGCTAGAGCAATTTAAGGACACAATCCCTGATCATATAGCGACGTATATTAACGAACGAAAAGTAAAGACTGTCGCTGAAGCTGCGGTTTTGGCAGACGAATATGTGTTGACTCACAAAAGTGTTTTTGTAGAACCCCGTACTTGGAGTGAGTGGGGGCGTTCGGAGAGATTTGGACCTCGCTCACAGAGATACTCTGGTTCACGGGCAGAGTTTTATTCAACTAGGGTTGAGCCTGACTCCCGTGGTAAAACTGACTTTGGTCAAGAGTGTCACTACTGTCAAGGCTCAGGTCATTGGAAAAACGAATGTCCGGTTCTCAGGTCTAGGGGTAAATTCAGTACGTGTGCTAACGTTAAATCTAGGCCTACGGCGTTAGCTGCGTCTGTTCCACATCAGTTTACTCCTGAAACATTGTCTCAGGCCCAGGGGCATGTGAAAGTTCATATTGACCCAGGCTATTTACCTTTCGTTACGGAGGGTTTTGTGTCTATGTTAGGAAGTAAGAACCTAGTGCCAGTGAAGATCCTACGAGACACAGGTGCCTCGGAATCGTTTGTGTTGGAATCTGTGTTACCCTTCTCTGCTGAGACTGATTCAGGGAATAGTGTGCTAATTAGGGGAATAGGTTTGAACAATCTGTCAGTTCCATTGCATAAACTGATATTGGATTGTGGACTGGTGAAAGGTGAGGTTGTTGTGGGGGTGCGTCCTTCGTTGCCTATTGAGGGTATCGACGTTATCCTTGGGAATAACTTGGCTGGTGAGTGTGTGTGTGTGGCCTGTCGTGTTTCCATCTCTAGTGGTTTCCACTAAACCGTCAATTGTAGGGATTCCTGATGAGAGTGCGCAGAGGTTCCAGCGGTGTTCTCTGCGGGTGCAGTGACGCGGTCTATGAGCCATGGTGACCTGGTCCCTGCTCCGGTAAATGAGAATACCACAAAGAAGTCTCTCACTGTTTTCCCTGTTATTCCGTTGTCTGTACTCCGCTCCGATCTAAACAATGCGCCACGGACTGACCCCACATTAGAAGAGTTGCGTGACCAAATTGTGCCTGTGGAACAGTTGGGAGATGTCGCACATGGTTATTTTCCCCAAGAGGATGTTCTGATGAGAAAGTGGGAGTCTACAGAGGATGGTAAACCTGTTCGTTTGGCTGATAACGTTACTTCCCTTGGTTCTTTTAATGCTAGGTCTGTGCATGAGGAAAAAAATGTTCCTGGTCCCGATGATTGCATACTGCAGGGTAGATTGGAAAATTCTGAGACACTGGATATTTTGGACGACCTTCTTACTCATCTACCTGTTGATAGGCGAAAAGAGATGGTTGGTCTGATTCGGAAATTTCCAGAGTTGTTTTCTGATACACCAACACGTACAAACTTGATAGAGCATGATATTGACATTGGAGATGCTGACCCCATTCGTCAGCGGTTCTATAGAGTCTCTGTAGAGAAACTGCGTTGTCTGGATGCTGAGGTCAGGTACATGCTGGAGAGTAAGATAGCAGAGCCTTCTTTCTCCAGTTGGGCTTCTCCCTGTATCTTGGTCAGTAAACCGGATGGAACGGACCACCGTAATGTAAACGGATTCACTAAGCCGAATTAAATTCCTCTTCCTCAGATGGAGGACTGCGTTGATCAAGTCGGCGCAGCTAAGTTTGTGAGCAAATTTGACCTGTTATTGTTCTATTGGCAGGTGCCACTGACGAGTAGGGCACATGACATTTTTGCCTTTATTACACCCTCTAGTCTGTACTCGTATTCGTTATGAGTTTAGTGACTATGAATCGTTGGCGTGACTATGAATCGTTGGGAAATGACAACCGTTGAGTTGTGACTGAACCGTTGGGAGATGTTGTTTGCGTTTGTAGCTGATGCGGTCTCTTGTGCGCCCTGTTCCTGAGTGTTATGTGACTGACCATTGTTTGGTTTTGTCTTGTTCTAACTTTCCTGTCTGTTCCCTCCTGGTCTGTGTTCTCCTTTCCTCTTAAATGTTGCTTCCTGTACATAAAGGTTGCTGAGGACTGGGGAGAAGGAGGTTGGTTGGGGCAAGTGGAAGGTGAACATGTAACCTCTTGTAAAGTTGAGACGCAGAGGCCTGTGTCAATTTGGGGTTAAGAGCCCTGTTAGTTTCTTTTCCAAAAAGTTTAACCGTTATCAGTTGAACTACTCGGTCATGGAAAAAGAAGCGCTAGCACTCATTTGGGCGCTACAACACTTTGAAGGGTATGTTGGGTCGGGAGTAGTACCTATTGTGGTCTACACCGACCATAACCCTCTCACCTTTTTCAGGTCCATGATGTGTCCTAATCAGAGGATAATGAGATGGTGTTTATTTTTACAATCCTTCCATCTCGATGTGAGGCATATCCGGGGAACTGATAACGTGATTACTGATGCGCTCTCTCGTGCGCCCTGTTCCTGAATATTTACGTGACTGACCGTTGTTTGGTGTTGTCATGTTCTGTCGTTCCTGTCTGTTCCCTCCTGGTCTCGTTTTCTTCTTTCCTCTTAAAAGTTGCTTCCTGTGTAAAGGTTGCTGAGGTCTGGGGAGGAGGTTGGTTGGGGCAGGTGGAACTGTGAACACTTAACCCCTTGTCAATTTGGGAGGCAGAGGCTGGTACGTTGTTCCGGGGTCCTTGTTGGTCCCCGGTTTTATGGGGGGGGGGTGTGACGACCCTCCCACTCTGTCTGCTGTATTTTCTCTCTTTGCTCTTGTTCCTTATTAGGATGCCAGTGGGCGGAGTTGGAAGGGTCGTCAGCTAGATGGGAAACACCTGGGCTCGGGTGTGTCCCAGGATAAAGACAACTCTTCCACAGTCATTGGGAAGTCTCTCTCCACGCAGACACCTTGTTGATTTTGGTTGTGTAGTTTTGTGGCTTTTTGGTTATTTGCTTTGGCACCTTTCAACACCCTGCATTATTACATTCAGGTATGCAAAACACTCACTTACACTACTGATTACTGATTACACACACCATTGTTAATTACTTAGTTACTTTATTTAATAAATATATATTTTTGTTACTCCTTGTCTCCACGTTGTCTCCCTTTTGTTGCGAACTCTGAGCCGGTTCGTAACAGGTGCTGCCTGTCCCCCTCCTCTCTTCTCTTCCCAGGGTGCTGCCTGTCCCCCTCCTCTCTTCTCTTCCCATTGTGCTGCCTGTCCCCCTCCTCTCTTCTCTTCCCAGGGTGCTGCCTGTCCCCCTCCTCTCTTCTCTTCCCAGGGTGCTGCCTGTCCCCCTCCTCTCTTCTCTTCCCAGGGTGCTGCGTGTCACTAATCTGTGCTCTAATAGCATGTGGCAGTTCCACATAACTTCTTGACATTAGCTTTTAGCGATCTGATTTCTCTGTCTGGCGGCAGCAGCAACAAGGGCCTGGGTCGGTCTGGAGGCTGAGGGAGCTGTCACCATCGGGTGGCTGAGGGAGCTGTCACCATCGGGGGGCGTGGCTGAGGGAGATGTCACCATCGGGTGGCGTGGCTGAGGGAGCTGTCACCATCGGGTGGCGTGGCTGAGGGAACTGTCACCATCGGGTGGCGTGGCTGAGGGAGCTGTCACCATCGGGGGGCGTGGCTGAGGGAGCTGTCACCATCGGGGGGCGTGGCTGAGGGAGCTGTCACCATCGGGGGGCGTGGCTGAGGGAGCTGTCACCATCGGGGGGCGTGGCTGAGGGAGCTGTCACCATCGGGGGGCGTGGCTGAGGGAGCTGTCACCATCGGGGGGCGTGGCTGAGGGAGCTGTCACCATCGGGGGGCGTGGCTGAGGGAGCTGTCACCATCGGGGGGCGTGGCTGAGGGAGCTGTCACCGTCGGGGGGCGTGGCTGAGGGAGCTGTCACCGTCGGGTGGCTGAGGGAGCTGTCACCGTCGGGTGGCTGAGGGAGCTGTCACCGTCGGGTGGCTGAGGGAGCTGTCACCATGGGGTGGCGTGGCTGAGGGAGATGTCATCATTGGGTGACGTGGCGGGAATATTTTCTGACGGTCCTCCGAATGTCTGTGTTCTGCATCCCAAATGGAACCCTATGGGCTCTGTTCAAAAGTAGTTCATTAGATAGATGGGGTTTGGCCCCCATCATCCACACTTTATTACAGTTTACCAGGGTGTTTCATCACTGTCTCCATGCCTTCTTCCTCCTCTCATTCTCTCTCTCCCTCCTCTGTCTCCCCTCTCTCTCCTCCTCTCATTCTCTCTCTCCTCCCTCCTCTGTCTCTCTCTCCCTCCTCTCAGACTCCCTCCCTTCTCTGTCTCTCTCTCTCCTCCTCCCTCCTCAGACTCTCTCTCCTTCCTCCTCCACTACTGTAATTCTCTACTCATATATCCCCACTGGCATGGCAGTGACAGCAATCCAGAAGAGATTGCAGCCCCACTGAACAGAGACATTTATCTTCAGAGGATGTGAGAGTGAGTGATTGAGTGACCCTACTAGAAAAATTGGAAAACAAACAACACAAAGCATTATTTATCCAAAACAGAGATAAACCACTTCTCTAATATTTTGGCTCTATAACAAACATATAAATCATCAAATATAGATCTTAGAATAAACTAGTAAATACTACCAGAACCCACTGGATTCTCCAGTTACATATAATGAAATGCAGGACAAAATACAAACCCTCCAACCAAAAAAGGCCTGTGGGGTTGACGGTATCCTAAATGATAAAATATACAGAACACAAATTCCAAGAGACAAGGCAAGAAGGGCCTTCTACGCCATCAAAAGGAACATAAAATTAGGATCTGGCTAAAAATACTTGAATCAGTTATAGAACCCATTGCCCTTTATGGTTGTGAGGTCTGGGGTCCGCTCACCAACCAAGAATTAACTAAATAGGAGAAACACCAAATTGAGACTCTGCATGCAGAATTCTGCAAAAATATCCTGTGTGTACAACGTAAAACACCTAATAATGCAGAGCAGAATTAGGCCGATACCCGCTAATTATCAAAATCCAGTAAAGAGACGTTAAATTCTAAAACCACCTAAAAGGAAGTGATTCCCAAACCTTCCATAACAAAGCCTAGACTGCAGGACAGACCCGTCTCTTGTAGCCTAGACTGCAGGACAGACCCGTCTCTTGTAGCCTAGACTGCAGGACAGACCCGTCTCTTGTAGCCTAGACTGCAGGACAGACCCGTCTCTTGTAGAACGTAGGACAGACCCATCTCTTGTAGCCTACATTTCATAAATCTTCAATGTATATTTTTGTGATCTCTTCATTTAAACACATCTAGTACTTAAACACATAGTAAACACATTTTTTTTGACACTGCTCTACATTTGACCAGGGCTTCACAGGGCAGACCACAGGGCAGACCACAGGGCAGACCACAGGGCTCCACGGGGCTCCACAGGGCAGACAAGGCTAGCGGGTGGTGGTGGGACACTGAGGAGGACCAGTCCCTGTGCAGTAGGATCAGTCCCTGTGCAGTAGGATCAGTCCCTGTGAAGTAGGATCAGTCCCTGTGCAGTAGGATCAGTCCCTGTGCAGTAGGATCAGTCCCTGTGCAGTAGGATCAGTCCCTGCGCAGTAGGAGCAGTCCCTGCGCAGTAGGAGCAGTCCCTGCGCAGTAGGAGCAGTCCCTGCGCAGTAGGAGCAGTCCCTGCGCAGTAGGAGCAGTCCCTGCGCAGTAGGAGCAGTCCCTGCGCAGTAGGACCAGTCCCTGCGCAGTAGGACCAGTCCCTGCGCAGTAGGACCAGTCCCTGCGCAGTAGGACCAGTCCCTGCGCAGTAGGACCAGTCCAGTCCCTGCGCAGTAGGACCAGTCCAGTCCCTGCGCAGTAGGACCAGTCCAGTCCCTGCGCAGTAGGACCAGTCCAGTCCCTGCGCAGTAGGACCAGTCCCCGCGCAGTAGGACCAGTCCCCGCGCAGTAGGACCAGTCCCCGCGCAGTAGGACCAGTCCCCGCGCAGTAGGACCAGTCCCCGCGCAGTAGCAGCAGTCCCCGCGCAGTAGCAGCAGTCCCCGCGCAGTAGCAGCAGTCCCCGCGCAGTAGCAGCAGTCCCTGCGCAGTAGGAACAGTCCCTGTGCAGTAGGAACAGTTTCTTTAAATCTAATTCAAATAAGGGATTCTCAACTATGCAACAGGGCCATGTACATATGCTAATTAGGATCATATTAATTATCTTTAAATTGGGTAATTAGGCAATCTCAATTAAGGCCTTGTTTATTACACTACATGAACAGGAAAGGTGTTTGAAGTTATTTCCACTGTGCCTCCCGTTCAGAGTGTGTGGGAGAGGGAGGGCCTCTCGACTGGGCTCGCTGCCACATCCCAATCTCACACACACACGCACAGTGTACTTGGCGGTGTCTTTAATAATTAATCAGTCCCAGATCATATAAGGGACGCACCCACAGCTTTCATCATTACACAGCATATGGTTCAGCAATGAAGCTGCTGCTGGTAAAGTATTAATGACAGTGAAGAGACAAGAGGAGACATCACAACACACTCTCTCTCTCCTCTCCTCTCCTTTCTCTCTCTCTCTCTCTCTCTGTCTCTTTCTCTCTCTCTGTTTCTCTCTCTTTGTCTCTCCTCTTTCTCTCTCTTTGTCTCTCCTCTTTGTCTCTCTCTCTCTCTCTCTCTCTCTCTCTCTCTCTCTCCTCTCTCTCTCTCCCTTCTTTTTTTGCTATGCAGATAATGCATTTTACAGGCTTGTTTGGAATGGATTTCCGTCCCAGCTGCTGTATGTTGTAAAGCGGGCTGACGTTGAGAGGCCTGTTTACTGTGTAAGATGCTCCGTGTGATGATGTAAGAAACTAACAGAAGCCACTATATAATGGCAACAGTTTCCCTTTTTAGTGCACTACTGTTGACCAGGGCCTTTAGGGCCCGATTCAGACTTAGGACATTTCTACACATGCCTTTCCTATGAACTTCTCAGAAGTTTGTAGTCAGACTTACACTTCTGCATAAGTTAACGGGCTTTGCTGGCATGGTTCCCTTGATCACATTTAATTAAACCGCTGAAAACACTCCCACTTTCTGGCCAACAGATTTTCTTGTACAGTCATTTTGATAGGGTTTTCAGTACATTTATCTAAAGCCATCTGGTTTTAATTTGGTGTACCTTTTTAATTATAATTTTTATCGTCAGAATATATGGAGGTAACGGTTCAGAAAATTCCGGATCAATGAAAGAAAACCATGTAAATGTTCGTCTCCTTTTCAGCACTAATTGTAAATGATTTATGAATAATAATAATAATAATAATAAAAAACTGGTTTGGAGAGCCTTTTAAGTACAAAATATATTGTTGAATCAAAAATGCAACGCTTTGATTCATCCGGAATGTTGCAATATTCAATTGTTCAATCCATGAGATATTGGAAGGTGAGAAAAGTGTATAATAGGGGTTGATCAGAAGTCCTATAAATCTACCCTGGTCCTCACTAATCATGGAGCTGTGATGACAACGGTCCAGTCGTTGTGAACCATGTGCTCTAGGTTCAAACAGCTACGGTTTCAACTGCTACTGAACTGTTACATATTGTCTGTCTTCTGTAGTGATTGAAATAGGCTATATGTCAAAAATGATTTCACGACTTGTAATACGTTAGCCTAATATGATCCACTATTTTTACAGATCCTCAGGAACAACCACACGATATTGAAGGAGGAATGAAAGGTAAACTAATTATGGAATGGAATGATGCAAAATGTGAGGAAACTAACACTAAAGTTATAAATGTGAGGAAACTAACACTAGTGACAGTTACACACTACCATTCAAAAGTTTGGGGCCACTTAGAAATTACCTTGTTTTTTAAAGAAATTAAGACTATTCCATGCGAGAAATTATCAAGAATCTGAAGATCTTGTACAACGTTGTGTACTACTCCCTTTTGTACACTGCTGCTACTCTCTGTTTATTATCTATGCATCTCAGAGTGATGACCAGTCCTCTCCCGTCTGAGTGATGACCAGTCCTCTCCCATCTCAGAGTGACGACCAGTCCTCTCCCGTTTCAGTGACGACCAGTCCTCTCCCGTTTCAGTGACGACCAGTCCTCTCCCGTTTCAGTGACGACCAGTCCTCTCCCGTTTCAGTGACGACCAGTCCTCTCCCGTTTCAGTGACGACCAGTCCTCTCCCATCTCAGAGGGACGACCGGTCCTCTCCCATCTCAGAGGGACGACCAGTCCTCTCCCATCTCAGAGGGACGACCAGTCCTCTCCCATCTCAGAGGGACGACCAGTCCTCTCCCTCTCCCATCTCAGAGTGACGACCAGTCCTCTCCCATCTCAGTGACGACCAGTCCTCTCCCATCTCAGTGACGACCAGTCCTCTCCCATCTCAGTGACGACCAGTCCTCTCCCATCTCAGAGTGACGACCAGTCCTTTCCCATGTCAGAGTGACGACCAGCCCTCTCCCATGTCAGAGTGACGACCAGCCCTCTCCCATCTCAGTGACGACCAGTCCTCTCCCATCTCAGGGGGACGACCAGACCTCTCCCATCTCAGAGGGACGACCAGACCTCTCCCATCTCAAAGGGACGACCAGTCCTCTCCCATCTGAGGGACGACCAGTCCTCTCCCATCTGAGGGACGACCAGTCCTCTCCCATCTCAGAGGGACGACCAGTCCTCTCCCATCTCAGAGGGACGACCAGTCCTCTCCCATCTCAGAGGGACGACCAGTCCTCTCCCATCTCAGAGGGACGACCAGTCCTCTCCCATCTCAGAGGGACGACCAGTCCTCTCCCATCTCAGAGGGACGACCAGTCCTCTCCCATCTCAGAGGGACGACCAGTCCTCTCCCATCTCAGAGGGACGACCAGTCCTCTCCCATCTCAGAGGGACGACCAGTCCTCTCCCTCTCCCATCTCAGAGGGACGACCAGTCCTCTCCCATCTCAGTGACGACCAGTCCTCTCCCATCTCAGAGTGACGACCAGTCCTTTCCCATGTCAGAGTGACGACCAGTCCTTTCCCATGTCAGAGTGACGACCAGTCCTTTCCCATGTCAGAGTGACGACCAGCCCTCTCCCATCTCAGTGACGACGACCAGACCTCTCCCATCTCAGAGGGACGACCAGACCTCTCCCATCTCAAAGGGACGACCAGTCCTCTCCCATCTGAGGGACGACCAGTCCTCTCCCGTCTCAGAGGGACGACCAGTCCTCTCCCGTCTCAGAGGGACGACCAGTCCTCTCCCGTCTCAGAGGGACGACCAGTCCTCTCCCGTCTCAGAGGGACGACCAGTCCTCTCCCGTCTCAGAGGGACGACCAGTCCTCTACCCGTCTCAGAGGGACGACCGTCCTCTCCCGTCTCAGAGGGACGACCAGTCCTCTCCCGTCTCAGAGGGACGACCAGTCCTCTCCCGTCTCAGAGGGACGACCAGTCCTCTCCCGTCTCAGAGGGACGACCAGTCCTCTCCCGTCTCAGAGGGACGACCAGTCCTCTCCCGTCTCAGAGGGACGACCAGTCCTCTCCCGTCTCAGAGGGACGACCAGTCCTCTCCCGTCTCAGAGGGACGACCAGTCCTCTCCCGTCTCAGAGGGACGACCAGTCCTCTCCCGTCTCAGAGGGACGACCAGTCCTCTCCCGTCTCAGAGGGACGACCAGTCCTCTCCCGTCTCAGAGGGACGACCAGTCCTCTCCCGTCTCAGAGGGACGACCAGTCCTCTCCCGTCTCAGAGGGACGACCAGTCCTCTCCCGTCTCAGAGGGACGACCAGTCCTCTCCCGTCTCAGAGGGACGACCAGTCCTCTCCCGTCTCAGAGGGACGACCAGTCCTCTCCCGTCTCAGAGGGACGACCAGTCCTCTCCCGTCTCAGAGGGACGACCAGTCCTCTCCCGTCTCAGAGGGACGACCAGTCCTCTCCCGTCTCAGAGGGACGACCAGTCCTCTCCCGTCTCAGAGGGGACGACCAGTCCTCTCCCGTCTCAGAGGGACGACCAGTCCTCTCCCGTCTCAGAGGGACGACCAGTCCTCTCCCGTCTCAGAGGGACGACCAGTCCTCTCCCGTCTCAGAGGGACGACCAGTCCTCTCCCGTCTCAGAGTGACGACCAGTCCTCTCCCGTCTCAGAGTGACGACCAGTCCTCTCCCGTCTCAGAGTGACGACCAGTCCTCTCCCGTCTCAGAGTGACGACCAGTCCTCTCCCATCTGAGGGACGACCAGTCCTCTCCCGTCTCATTGATGACCAGTCCTCTCCCGTCTGAGTGATGACCAGTCCTCTCCCTCTCCCATCTCTGAGTGACGACCAGTCCTCTCCCGTCTGAGTGACGACCAGTCCTCTCCCGTCTCAGTGACGACCAGTCCTCTCCCATCTCTGAGTGACGACCAGTCCTCTCCCGTCTCAGAATGACGACCAGTCCTCTCCCGTCTCAGAGTGACGACCAGTCCTCTCCCGTCTGAGTGACGACCAGTCCTCTCCCGTCTGAGTGACGACCAGTCCTCTCCCGTCTCAGTGACGACCAGTCCTCTCCCAGTCTGTGGGTGTGGTAACTGGGAGCGTTAGTAGACTTCCCACCTGTGGCTGACAGATTCCCATTTTGGAATCAAACCCTGACTGTGGTCAAGAGTGAGAAGGAAATCTCCTGGCCCTAATCATACATTACTATACTGGCTCTATGTGTTCTATGTTACGATACATTACTATACTGGCTCTATGAGTTCTATGCTGAGATACATTAATATACTGGCTCTATGAGTTCTATGCTGAGATACATTAATATACTGGCTCTATGAGTTCTATGCTGAGATACATTACTATACTGGCTCTATGAGTTCTATGCTGAGATACATTACTATACTGGCTCTATGAGTTCTATGCTGAGATACATTACTATACTGGCTCTATGAGTTCTATGCTGAGATACATTACTATACTGGCTCTATGAGTTCTATGCTGAGATACATTACTATACTGGCTCTATGAGTTCTATGTTGAGATACATTACTATACTGGCTCTATGAATTCTATGTTGAGAGGTAAGGAATATAATTCAACAGAGATGTTTCTACTAGCCTCAGTGCCAGTCTTTGTGATATCATGCTAATTCATGTCACTCATTAACAAGTAGAGAGAACAATCAGATTCAATTATACAGCCCCATACAGCCCCATGCAACCCCATGCAACCCCATGCAACCCAATGCAACCCCATGCAGCGCCATGCAGCGCCATGCAGCGCCATGCAGCGCCATGCAGCCCCATGCAGCCCCATGCAGCCCCATGCATCCCCATGCATCCCCATGCAGCCCCATGCATCCCCATGCATCCCCATACAGCCCCATACAGCCTCATGCATCCCCATACAGCCCCATACAGCCTCATACAGCCTCATGCATCCCATACAGCCCCATACAGCCTCATGCATCCCCATACAGCCCCATACAGCCTCATGCATCCCCATACAGCCCCATACAGCCTCATGCATCCCCATACAGCCCCATACAGCCTCATGCATCCCCATACAGCCCCATACAGCCTCATGCATCCCCATACAGCCTCATGCATCCCCATACAGCCGCATGCATCCCCATACAGCCCCATACAGCCTCATGCATCCCCATACAGCCCCATACAGCCCCATGCATCCCCATACAGCCCCATGCATCCCCATACAGCCTCATGCATCCCCATACAGCCTCATGCATCCCCATACAGCCTCATGCATCCCCATACAGCCTCATGCATCCCCATAAAGCCCCATAAAGCCCCATACAGCCCCATGCAGCCCCATGCAGCCCCATGCAGCCCCATGCAGCCCCATGCATCCCCATGCATCCCCATGCATCCCCATGCATCCACATACAGCCCCATACAGCATCATGCAGCCCCATACAGCCCCATACAGCCCCATACAGCGTCATGCATCCCCATACAGCTTCATGCATCCCCGTACAGCCCCATGCATCCCCATACAGCTTAATGCATCCCCATACAGCCCAGCCCATTACAACTCTCCCCCAGCAGCCAGACCCATATCCCTGGTCTTAGGACAGCTAGTGATGAAAGGGTCTGTCTGAGCCCTGGGTAGCTCTGGGGAGTACTTAGTGTCATGTCAGCCATAGTGGCTCTAATGGAGTCCCAGACAACATCCCAATCACCATTAATGGCCCTCCATTATGGGGCAGGGAGAGGCCTTTCGCTTCATTATGCCTGTTGCTGTAGAGGGGTTGGAGAGCAGAGAGACTCCTGTTGAATGCCTGGTCACCCTATTCCCTATCCAGCGAGACAGAGATATGGGCTCTGGTCAAAACAAGAAGGTCATTATACCAGGAAAAGGGTGCCTTTTGGGACGCAACCCTGCTCTCAGTGATGCCGCTATCCCTGTGTCTCTGTGTGGGTTAAACCCTCCCCTGTAGACTCCTATCCTGGTGTCTGTGTGGGTTAAACCCTCCCCTGTAGACCCCTATCCTGGTGTCTGTGTGGGTTAAACCCTCTCCTCTAGACTCCTATCCTGGTGTCTCTGTGGGTTAAACCCTCCCCTGTAGACTCCTATCCTGTGTCTCTGTGGGTTAAACCCTCCCCTGTAGACTCCTATCCTGTGTCTGTATGTGGGTGAAACCCTCCCCTGTAGACTCCTATCCTGTGTCTCTGTGTGGGTTAAACCCTCCCCTGTAGACTCCTATCCTGTGTCTCTGTGTGGGTGAAACCCTCCCCTTTAGACTCCTATCCCGGTGTCTGTGTGGGTTAAACCCTCCCCTGTAGACGTCCGCATACGGGACGGACAGCCAGCGAGAAATCCTATCGGCATTAGCATAACAAAATGTAATATATATATTTTTTTTCAAATATAGGACTGTTATATCGTTTTATAGATACACCTCTCCTGAATCGAACCACGTTGTCCGATTTCAAAAAGGCTTTACAGCAAAAGCAAAACATTAGATTATGTTAGAGGAGTACATCGTAAAAGTAGCCACATAGCCATTTTCCGACCAACCACATGCATCACAAATAACCAAAAACAGCTAAATGCAGCACTAACCTTTGACAATCTTCATCAGATGACACTCCTAGGACGTCATGTTACACAATACATGCATTCTTTTGTTCGATAAAGTTCATATTTATATATAAAAACAGCATTTTACATCGGCGCGTGACGTTGACTAACTATTTTCCCTCAAATGCATCCGGTGAAACAGGGCTACAATTTACTAAATTACTATTCTAAAACATTTTTTAAATGTAATATTGTCCTTCTAAGATTTATAGATGAATATCTCTTGAAAGCACCTGTAATGCCAGATTTAAAAATAACTTTACTGGGTAATCACACTTTGCGATAAAAGGGGATGCGATACTCAGAACAATAGGCTACGTTACAGGTCAGCGCCATCTTGGAACAATCGCATATCAAATCTACTCTTGTATACTATTGTCAATAATCCCTTACCTTTGATTATCTTCATCAGAAAGCACTTCCAGGATTCCCAGGTCCACAACAAATGTATTTTCGTTCGAAAAAGTTAATCCTTTACGTCCCAATAGCTTGTTCTTGTTAGCGCGTTCTGAAGGCTGCTCCAAAACTTCCGTCGGCCGCGGGACTCCTCTTTTAATAAAATGCTTCTTTTTTTAAATTTAAGTTCGTTCAAACATGTCAAACGTTGTATAAAATAAATCTTTAGGGCCTTTTTCAACCAGAGCTCCAATAACATTCAAGGGGGACGATTGCATTGTCTTTCTAAACGTTTCGAAAGGGGAGGGTAGCCAGGGGCGCCGGCGTCATAATGGTGATGGCCCTCCTCATGTGACCACTTTCCACAGCGTCTCATTCAGTCAGTTTTCACAGTAGGAGACTCAAACCACTTTGTAAAGACTGGGACATCTAGTGGAAGCAATAGGAAGTACTCAATAAACCATTTCTCACGGTGTGATTTATAGGCAAAGTGATGAAGTTGAGTCCGCAATTCAGAATTCCACATCCTGTTACGATCGGTCTCGGGGTTTTGACTGCCATATGAGTTCTGTTATACTCACAGACACCATTCAAACAGTTTTAGAAACTTTAGGGTGTTTTCTATCCACAAGTATTAATTATATGCATATCGTAATTTTTTTCAGAAATCGCTGTAGCGCCCCCTATCCTAGGCGACCGTCAAGAGGTTAAACCCTCCCCTGTAGACTCCTATCCTGGTAGGGTTAGGGACTAGGGTTAGGGGTTAGGGACTAGGGTTAGGGACTAGGGTTAGGGGTTAGGGACTAGGGTTAGGGACTAGGGTTAGGGACTAGGGTTATAGACTAGGGTTAGGGGCTAGGGTTAGGGGCTAGGGTTAGGGGCTAGGGTTAGGGGCTAGGGTTAGGGGCTAGGGTTATGGACTAGGGTTAGGGGCTGGGGTTATAGACTAGGGTTATAGGTTAGGGGCTAGGGTTATAGACTAAGGTTAGGGGCTAGGGTTATAGACTAGGGTTATAGACTAGGGTTAGGGCCTAGGGTTATAGACTAGGTTATAGACTAGGGTTAGGGGCTAGGGTTATAGACTAGGGTTATAATCCTGGGTTATAGATTAGGGTTATAGATTAGGGTTATAATCCTGGGTTATAGACTAGGGTTATAATCCTGGGTTATAGATTAGGGTTATAGTCTAGGGTCAGGATTATATATTCAGGGTGCTGTGTAGAAGCTCTGGCTCAAATGAAGATCATCCATCTCTACCTGAACCTGTGATACTCTTCTTTGTTGAGCTATACTATAATATATCTCAGTAGCAGTGGTCACTATCAAAACATAAGGCAGCAGCAGGGCAACCTCCTATGGGTTCAATGAAGACAACAATAGCCCCCCCCCCCCCTCCCCCACCCGACGTGGAATCACTTCCAGGGAGTTAAATGAGAGGAACCAGAAATAATTACATCCATTATTCTGTATTTTTTTTGAATTCCCAATCTAAGTAACATAGTGACCAAATCCCCATCCACACCGTTCAGTTGAAGCTAGAGATATCTGCGGTGGCAGGTGGCTGAGCTACAGCGGTGTTTGTCAGACCGTGAGACGTCTTCTCACAGCCGTCTGTTTCGTCCAAACGGTTTGGCGAATAGAAAGAAAAAAACCTTATTCTTAATGATTATTATTTTTTTTTTGTCATTTACGAATGTGTTATTCAATGCGTTTCTATGAGCTAGAGTAGTAAAAACCAAATTCAATGTTTGATCAAGTCATTTTTTACATTTATTTTTACACCTAAAGGGGTCCATGGTATGACCATCTTAAAAACAATTCCATATGTCAGCTTAGTACAGTGCTTCTCAATTAGGACTGGCTTAGTAGAACCTAGATGTTAACCACCATTTCATTCAATTCCATATGTTAGCTAAGTACAGTGCTTCTCAATTAGGACTGGCTTCTCAATTAGGACTGGCTTAGTAGAACCTAGAGGTTAACCACCATTTCATTCAATTCCATATGTTAGCTAAGTACAGTGCTTCTCAATTAGGACTGGCTTAGTAGAACCTCTTACACTTTTAGAGGTTAACCACCATTTCATTCTCATTCAACGGATGAATTATGGGGCCCCAAAATAAAGAACCCTGGCTATTGATGGAAAAGAGGCGTGTCCAGACTGGGACTGGAACTGAGAGGTACTGAGAGGCATGTCTAGACTGGGACTGGTACTGAGAGGCATGTCTAGACTGGGACTGGTACTGAGAGGCATGTCCAGACTGGTACTGAGAGGTACTGAGAGGCATGTTTAGACTGGGACTGGTACTGAGAGTTGCTGAGAGGCCTGTCCAGACTGGGACTGGTACTGAGAGTTGCTGAGAGGCCTGTCCAGACTGGGACTGAGAGGCATGTCTAGACTGGTACTGGTACTGAGAGGTACTGATGGGCATGTCCAGACTGGGACTGGTACTGATGGGCATGTCCAGACTGGGACTGGTACTGATGGGCATGTCCAGACTGGGACTGGTACTGATGGGCATGTCCAGACTGGGACTGGTACTGAGAGGCATGTCCAGACTGGGACTGGTACTGAGAGGTACTGATAGGCATGTCCAGACTGGGACTGGTACTGAGAAGTGCTGAGAGGCCTGTCCAGACTGGGACTGGTACTGAGAGTTGCTGAGAGGCCTGTCCAGACTGGGACTGGTACTGAGAAGTGCTGATAGGCATGTCGATATGGTTTGCCCGAGGGAGCTTTACTTGGCTCTTCACAACTCCCTGTGGCGGGACGGGCGTCAGTCGTCAGGTGAACGGTGTTTCCTCTGACACATTGGTGCAGCTGGCTTCCGGGTTAAGCGGGCGGGTGTTAAGAAGCGGGTCATGTTTCGGAGGACTCATGACTCGATCTTTCGCCTCCATTAGCCCGTCGTGGAGTTACAATGGCGAGACAAGATCAAAATCGGGGAGGAAATGGGGTAAAAACAAATATTATTCAAATAAAGGTTTCTCTCATGTTTCCATTCAGCTAGCCGTTCTGATTCTGACAAGCCTTTTCAGAATCCTTCGCCTAATGTTCCTATTTAGCTTCACCACAGCAGCTCTTTTAGAGGAATTGCAATTGCTCTTCAGACTTCTTTTATTTATTTATCTTTCCAAAGACTTTGATGCTACCAGCACAATGAAAAATGTAAGCTTTGGTTTCATGGCACTGACACGGAAGACCTGCTTTAATCTGAGCTTGAAATGTTTTGTCAGCCAAGTCACTTCACTGATACCTCACTTACTGCTTGGCCTTATGCTTCAGTACAGCATTCATTTGTTGTCAATGTTTCAAGGTTTCCGTTTGGACGCTGTCTGAAGAGATCTTTTCCTGTTGTTAATTACCAAGGAGTCTGGTGGCTCAGAGTGAAAGAACGACATAGGGACAGGTCAAAAGTAGTTCACTATTTAGAGAATAGGATGTCATTTGGGACGCAGCCGAAGACACTTTGGGAGTTTTTATTTACATTTCTGTTAAGACAAAACCAGTAATCTGTGACAATATAATCTGAATACATGCAAGGACAGGCAATAGAAATGAATACAAACAGGAAAATAAAGCAAGTATGAAAGGCCTATTTCCAGAAAAATCATGAATTACTAGTCACAGAGATGGTGTTTATATACGAACTTAATTACATTAAACTCATTAAATTAAATATGTTTATGTAAATTCGCCTCCATACATGCAAGTCCCATGAAATGTAAGTAAAAAGAACTTAATAGCCATGGAGTTGTTCTGTTCGTCGACCTCGTACTAAAAACACATAATGATCAGTAGACTCATTGAAAAATCACATACACAAAGCATGTAGTATGTAGTACTATGTCATTTATCCTGTTCTCTCGTCAATAGAGACTTTATGTCACGACCGTCGTTTAAATAATTTGACCAAGGCGTAGCGTAGAGTTCCACATTTTTTATTACTCGTGAAACAAAAAAAACAAAAAAAGACAATAAAGATATAACGATTGTGCAAATACGTAGCGGACATAGGCACTCATACAAAACAAAACAATATCCCACATCGCAGGTGGGAAAAAGGACACACTAAGTATGATCCCCAATCAGAGGTAACGATTATCAGCTGCCTCTAATTGGGAACCATACGCCCACACCAACATACAAATATAATACCTAGAAAACCCCCCATGTCACGCCCTGACCTAAAACACCATAGAGAACCCCGAGGGTTCTCTATGGGCAGGGCGTGACAACGATGTCCTCGATGCACTTATCAACAGCATAAAGAATAACAAACATGGGTACAAAACCCGTCGCGCACCAGTAAACCGAGGGCTCTCTATGGTCAGGGCTGCTCTGCAGAACACTGGCCGACAACTACACTTACTGTCGAAATATCTACACCCGCTCTGTCTCTGTGATCAAATTGATGCCTCGCTCCCTCTGAGGATATGATCAATTACACTGCATAACAGTTCGATATTTCGGTTGTCTTGAATGCAGACACACTATTTAATATTCTCTATGCAACACCTAGGCACATCTGGTGCCTACTCTCACAAGTATTAATATTGACTTCCAATATAAACTGACTGAGTTTAGTCTTCTAAACATCACAGGAAGCTGAAAAGATTTGGAATTTTACTTTTATTTATTTAACTAGTCAAGTCAGTTAAGAACAAATTCTTATTTACAATGACAGCCTAGGAACAGTGGGTTAACTGCCTTGTAAAGACGCAGATTTTTTTCTTTGTCAGCTCGGGGATTCGATCCAGCCATCTTTCGGTTACTGGCCCAACGTTCTAACCACTAGGCTACCTGCTGGTTACTGGCCCAACGCTCTAACCACTAGGCTACCTGCTGGTTACTGGTCCAACACTCTAACCACTAGACTACCTGCTGGTTACTGGCCCAACGTTCTAACCACTAGGCTACCTGCTGGTTACTGGTCCAACCCTCTAACCACTAGACTACCTGCTGGTTACTGGCCCAACGTTCTAACCACTAGGCTACCTGCTGGTTACTGGTCCAACCCTCTAACCACTAGACTACCTGCTGGTTACTGGCCCAACGCTCTAACCACTAGGCTACCTGCTGGTTACTGGTCCAACCCTCTAACCACTAGACTACCTGCTGGTTACTGGCCCAACGTTCTAACCACTAGGCTACCTGCTGGTTACTGGCCCAACGTTCTAACCACTAGGCTACCTGCTGGTTACTGGCCCAACGCTCTAACCACTAGGCTACCTGCTGGTTACTGGTCCAACCCTCTAACCACTAGGCTACCTGCTGGTTACTGGTCCAACGCTCTAACCACTAGGCTACCTGCTGGTTACTGGTCCAACGCTCTAACCACTAGGCTACCTGCTGGTTACTGGTCCAACGCTCTAACCACTAGGCTACCTGCTGGTTACTGGTCCAATGCTCTAACCACTAGGCTACCTGCTGGTTACTGGCCCAACGCTCTAACCACTAGGCTACCTGCTGGTTACTAGTCCAACGTTCTAACCACTAGGCTACCTGCTGGCCCAGCGGGCCATCAGATCCTCAAAAAGTTCTACATCTGCACCATAGAGAGGATCTTGACTGGCATCACCATGTTGTAATGAGTGAACTCACACGCCCTTAGCTGTGGTTGATGGAAAACAGATATCCTCCAAGTACCACTTTCCAGGCCAAGATTTACAGTGCTGTTATTGACTGCGCCCCCTCACAAGAACAAATCAACGACTGAGTAGCCCTGTCACGGTTGTCTAAAGGATCGGACCAAAATGCAGAGTGTTTCGTTCCACATATTTATTAGACTGTGAAACTTTATGCAATACAAAATTAACTGAAGGATAAAACAACAAACCGTGACGCAGAGGAGAACAAACACTACTCAAACATATAATCACCCACAAAACCCAGGAAGAAAAACCCCTACTTAAATAGGATCTCCAATCAGAGGTAACGAGGACCAGCTGCCTCCAATTGGAGATCAACCCCAAAAAAAGAACAACATAGAAAAAGTAGAACTTAAACATAGAAAAACACAAAACACCCCCTGTCACGCCCTGACCTACTCTACCATAGAAAATCACATCTTACTATGGTCAGGACGTGACAAGCCCTGATGCGTATTCTTATCATCTGCAAGTCAGAAATGTTTTCTCTTCGTAACAAAGGAATTGAGCAAGGACAATTAAACACATAACAATTTTTCTAACTGGAGGAATCGTGATGTGTACAGTACCAGTCAAAAGTTTGGACACACCTGCTCTTTCAAGGCCTTTTCTTTATTTATTACTATTTTTTACTTTGTAGAATAATAGTGACGACATCTAAACTATGAAATAACATAAATGTAATCACCTAGTAACCAAAAAAAAAGTGTTAAACAAATCAAAATATATTTTAGAATCTTCCTAGTAGCCACCCTTTGCCTTGATGACAGCTTTGTACACTCTTGGCATTCTCTCAACCAGCTTCACCTGGAATGCTTTTCTCTCATAACTACTAATACTGTGCTCTAGTCCCAGCAGCTGGTCTCGGTGTGTCGTCAAGGACATGGGTTAGAGATAAACCTGAGGAACAGAATAGACCTGTATTGTTTCCAATCATCTTTGCTTCTGAGTAACTTGGTCACATGGCATAAGACAATGAGCCTCTGAGAGTGACCACAAGTTCTTCAGTCCATCCTGTTCTTTTACTGTTTTCCAAGGGCACAGCTGTGTGGAGATATATGTAGAGAACAGAGGCTGGCTTGGTAGAGAAAGGAGTAACAGAACTGTTGTTGTCACTTGTTTGTGCAGTATGAACTCACACACCTGATACACATAGCCACAAGAAGAAAACAAGGTAGCTTATGATGCCCCGTTCTGCTGGGGAGGGGTGGAACCAACCAGGACTAAGCAGTTTTTGGTTTCTATGTAAACCCCTTGCGTTCTCTGTATTATTAGGCACTCAACGATCACCTACGGGTTAATTATTATTGCAATAATTAATCGATATTAAAGGTTGATTGTTTGAAGAAAATTAAAGTATTTTCTCCCTTACTTGGTTAAAATTCCCACGACATTCTTGGCAACGAGGATGGGATCCCGACCTTCACCTGCTGACCACTCCTGAGGATCTGGTTTAAACTGTGCACAGAGGTTACACCAAAGTGACTCAAGGAAACTCCACTGAAGAGAAGCTGATACCTGCCTACCGTTGGCGGTTGGATACGGAATCGCGAACACAGACAGATAAAGGGTGAGACTGACATTTCTTGGTATCAATTCATTTGAATGCAGACGTAAGGGGTACTGGCAAAAGAGACGTGGGGCTCTAAAACAGGGACACCTATGACTAGTGAGACTAGTAGGACTAGTTAAAAGCATAGGGGATGGGGTTCTGAAACAGGGACACCTATGACTAGTGAGACTAGTAGGACTAGTTAAAAGCATACGGTACGGGGTTCTGAAACAGGGACACCTATGACTAGTGAGACTAGTAGGACTAGTTAAAAGCATACGGTACGGGGTTTTGAAACAGGGACACCTATGACTAGTGAGACTAGTAGGACTAGTTAAAAGCATAGGGGATGGGGTTCTGAAACAGGGACACCTATGACTAGTGAGACTAGTAGGACTAGTTAAAAGCATATGGTATGGGGTTCTGAAACAGGGACACCTATGACTAGTGAGACTAGTAGGACTAGTTAAAAGCATACGGTACGGGGTTCTGAAACAGGGACACCTATGACTAGTGAGACTAGTAGGACTAGTTAAAAGCATATGGTACGGGGTTCGGAAACAGGGACACCTATGACTAGTGAAATCAGTAAGAATATGTATATCATTTTTATAAAAGTAATGCCCTGGGTTACTAAAGTAAGATGTAAATATATGAGTTACGTTATCCCAGGAACTAACTCTGAGATAGAAGTTCGTTATCCCTGTAAATTAGCCATTATAGAAGGTCACAAACTGACCAATGGAAACTGACCAATGGAAACAGGTAAATAAATCTACTTGGGACATACTTGGTTATATGCACCAAGCGACTACAACAGTAGGAAGAAACTCCATCTTGAAAATTCGAAGAAAGGAAGATGTTCCGAACCAGATACTGTTTGTTTTGTGTGTTTGTTTTTGTTTCCTGAGTATTGAAGACAGAACAGTGACAGATTAGGTGGAAATAGGAGGACAACTAAGTAAATAAATGCGATAATTATCTGTAAAATGAGATAGCTGGTGACTGAGTGAAGTGGTTCTTTTCATAGAAGAAAGTAGATAGGTTTTAAGTAAGACGTTAAAATATGGTAGGTTTGAACAACATTATTAAAATACAAATAATTAAATAAATGTAATGATTGTAAAGGAACATGAGTAAGAACGGGAGAATGTTGTAGTAAGATAGACAAGACGCCGACTTTTTTTGGTTGAAGAAAAATACTAAAATAATGTCTGTAAGGAAAGGGGAAGGATAACTGAACCTTTAGAACACAAACCTGAAGACAGATGAAAAATAATGACGTTGATTGCACGCGGAAATTGGATGTAGGAGATTCTAAAATATGAAGGACTGACAAATTGCGCCTAAAAGATATCTAAACGTCTCTGGAAGTGGAACGTGCGGAACAAGAAAATAATGTAGACAGTATGGATTCGCCTAAGAATTGTTTTGGGCAATACTGTTGCATGATGAGCAAGGAAGAGGGCTGGTTAGCCTAATACATGGTAAATAAGAAACCACACGAGGGAAGTTTGAGAGAGAGAGAGACTATTAACGAGATAAGGACATGAGGCTAAAAGCTGAAGACGGATAATCATTAACTCGGCGTGTGGACTTCCATTTACAATTACAAGATGACAGACTGTATTGGCTTGATTAAGTAAAGTTTTAAGAAATGCATAAAGCGTGTGGGCGTTGTGACCATCTTTCCTCAACTTCCTGACAGAAATAAATGGCAAAGGTATATAGAACATGTGCATTAACAAGTTGATGCAGTAATGACTGCGATGGGGAAATGGTTTGTGTGTTAAATTAAATCAAATGTATTTATATAGCCCTTCTTACATCAGCTGATATCTCAGTGCTGTACAAAAACCCAGCATAAAACCCCAAACAGCAAGCAATGCAGGTGTAGCAGCACAGTGGCTAGGAAAAACTCCCTAGAAAGGCCAAAACCTAGGAAGAAACCTAGAGAGGAACCAGGCTATGAGGGGTGGCCAGTCCTCTTCTGGCTGTACCGGGTGGAGATTATAACAGAACATGGCCAAGATGTTCAAATGATCATAAATGACCAGCAGGGTCAGTGACTCAACCCACTGAAGTGACGCACCTCTCCTAGGGACGGCATGGAAGAGCACCAGTAAGCCAGTGACTCAGCCCCCGTAATAGGGTTAGACGCAGAGAATCCCAGTGGAGAGAGGGGAACCGGCCAGGCAGAGACAGCAAGGGCGGTTTGTTGCTCCAGAGCCTTTCCGTTCACCTTCACACTCCTGGGCCAGACTACACTCAATCATAGGACCCACTGAAGAGATGAGTCTTCAGTAAAGACTTAACCTGTTAGGGCTAGGGGGCAGTATTTACACGGCCGGATAAAAAACGTACCCGATTTAATCTGGTTACTACTCCTGCCCAGTATATAGAATATGCATATAATTATGGGCTTTGGATAGAAAACACCCTAAAGTTTCTAAAACTGTTTGAATGGTGTCTGTGAGTATAACAGAACTCATATGGCAGGCAAAAACCTGAGAAGGTTTCATGCAGGAAGTGGCCTGTCTGACAAGGAGTCGTTCTTCTTGTCTCTGTTTATTGAAGAGTGGGGATCTTAGCTGTAACGTGACACTTCCTACGGCTTCCATAGGCTCTCAGAGCCCGGGAAAAAGCTGAACGATGACGAGGCAGCCCCAGGCTGAAACACATAATCGCCTTTGCCAAGTGGCCGATAAGAGGACAAAGGAATTAGGCGCTTGCCCGAGTCGACCCCGTGCTCTATTTTCTTTCGGCTGTTTACCTAATTGCAGATTCCCGGTCGGAATATTATCGCTTTTTTACGAGAAAAATGGCATAAAAATTGATTTTAAAGTACGGTAATGAAATATTTAGAAATCTTTTGTCACGAAATGCGCCGTGCACGTGACCGTTACTTACCATTGGGATAGTGTCTTGAACGCACGAACAAAACGCCGCAGTTGGAACATAACTATGGATTATTTTGGACCAAACCTACATTTGTTATTGAAGTAGAAGTCCTGGGAGTGCATTCTGACGAAGAACAGGAAAGGTAATCAAACTTTTCTAATAGTAAATCTGACTTTGGTGAGTGCTAAACTTGCTGGGTGTCTAAATAGCTAGCCCTGTGATGCCAGGCTATCTACTTAGAATATTGCAAAATGTGCTTTCACCGAAAAGCTATTTTAAAATCGGACATATCGAGTGCATAGAGGAGTTCTGTATCTATAATTCTTAAAATAATTGTTATGCTTTTTGTGAGCGTTTATCGTGAGTAATTTAGTAAATTGTTAGTAAATTCATCGGAAGTTTGCGGGGGTATGCTAGTTCTGAACGTCACATGCTAATGTAAAAAGCTGGTTTTTGATATAAATATGAACTTGATTGAACAAACATGCATGTATTGTATAACATAATGTCCTTGGTGTGTCATCTGATGAAGATCATCAAAGGTTAGTGCTGCATTTAGCTGTCTTCTGGGTTTTTGTGACATTATATGCTAGCTTGAAAAATGGGTGTCTGATTATTTCTGGCTGGGTACTCTGCTGACATAATCTAATGTTTTGCTTTCGTTGTAAAGCCTTTTTGAAATCAGACAGTGTGGTTAGATTAACGAGAGTCTTGTCTTTAAATAGCTGTAAAATAGTCATATGTTTGAGAAATTGAAGTAATAGCATTTCTAAGGTATTTGAAAATCGCGCCACAGGATTCAACTGGCTGTTACGTAGGTGGGACGATTTCGTCCCACCTGCCCTGTTGAGACTGAGTCTGCGTCTCTCACATGGGTAGGCAGACCATTCCATAAAAATGGAGCTCTATAGGAGAAAGCCCTGCCTCCAGCTGTTTGCTTAGAAATTCTAGGGACAGTAAGGAGGCCTGCGTCTTGTGACCGTAGCGTACGTGTAGGTATGTACGGCAGGACCAAATCGGAAAGATAGGTAGGAGCAAGCCCATGTAATGCTTTGTAGGTTAGCAGTAAAACCTTCAAATCAGCCCTTGCCTTAAAGGGAACATTATCTAAACTTGTGGGAATGTTCTTTGTTTGCTTGGTTAATGGTTTGTTATACTATTTTGTAGTAGAGCAGAGTTTGTGCTATATGCCATATGCAGTATGCAGCTCCATACCAGAATCAAGGACTCCATTAGGTTCCATTACCTGGGCTACAACATGACTAAGTGGAGCTCTGTCATTGGTTTACTGGACTAAGAGGAGTGCCATAATTGGTTAACGGGGCTGAAAACATTCTCCGTTAAAGTAAACAAGATTGTAGTTTTTATTTTCCCTCATGTCTTCTCCCCTCCTAACCAAATTTAGATACTAATTTACATAACCGAGATTGATGAGATAGGAGGAAAAT
This sequence comes from Salmo trutta, assembly GCF_901001165.1. NCBI lineage: Eukaryota > Metazoa > Chordata > Actinopteri > Salmoniformes > Salmonidae > Salmo > Salmo trutta. The sequence continues at coordinate 1,223,815 of NW_021823434.1, forward strand.
AGTTTGCAGTGTGAAAATGAAGGCTGTGTCCCAAATGGGGTGGTAGAGATGTTTAACTCTCTCTGTAGTCACAATGAGTTGTTCCTGTGTGGAAGAGATATGTAACAGATGTATTCCTCTGTACATTCATATACATGTATGTACACTATAGGTCAAATCAAAATCAAATCAAATTTATTTGTCACATACACATGGTTAGCAGATGTGTGAGTGTAGCGAAATGCTTGTGCTTCTAGTTCCGACTGTGCAGTAATATCTAACAAGTAATCTAACCTAACAATTTCACAACAAGTACCTTATACACACAAGTGTAAAGGATTGAATAAGAATATGCAAAAAAATATATGAATGAGTGATAGCCGAATGTCATAGGCAAGATGCAGTGGATGGTATAGAGTACAGTATATACATATGAGATGAGTAATGTAGGGTATGAAAACATTATATAACGTGACATTGTTTAAAGTGGCTAGTGATACATTTAGTTACATAAAGATGGCAAGATGCAGTAGATGGTATAGCGTACAGTATACACATATGAGATGAGTAATATAGGGTATGTAAACATTATATAAAGTGGCATTGTTTAACTTCTTATGGCTTAGGGACGCTATTTTCACGTCCGGACACACTCTAAGGTTTCTAGAACTGTTTGAATGATGTCTGTGAGTATAACAGAACTTATTTGGCAGGCAAAACCCCAAGGACAACCCATCCAGGATTTTCTTTTTTTTAGGTCACTCTCTTTTCAATGGGTTTCATTGAGAACCCATAATTCTAAGGCAGTTGCTTGCAGTTCCTATCGCTTCCACTGGATGTCAACAGTCTTTAGAAATTGGTTGATGTTTTTCCTTTGTGTAATGAAGAAGTAGCCCTGTTCAGAATGAGGTTCGAGGGAAGTGTACTGTTTGATAGAGGCTCGTGACCTGAAAAGCACGCTCCACATTGTTTTCCTCCGGTATTGAACGCAGTTTATCCCGTCTTAAATTGTATCGATTATTTACGTAAAAAAATACCTAAAGTTGTATTAGGAAAGTTGTTTGAAATGTTTGGACAAAGATTACAGGTAAATTGAGATATTTTCTAGTCATGTTGCGCGAGTTGGAACCGGTGTTTTTCTGGATCAAACGCGCCAAATAAATGGACATTTTGGATATAGAACGATGGAATTAATCGAACAAAAGGACCATTTGTGATGTTTATGGGACATATTGGAGTGCCAACAGAAGAAGCTCGTCAAAGGTAAGGCATGAATTATATTGTTATTTCTGAGTTTTGTGTCATGCCTGGCAGGATGAAATATGATTGTTTGTGTTGTTTGATGGGGTGCTGTCCTCACATACTAGCATTGTTTGCTTTCGCCTTTTTGAAATCTGACACTGTGGCTAGATTAACAAGAAGTTCAGCTTTAATTTGGTGTATTGCACTTGTGAATGTATGAAAGTTAAATATTTGTAATAATTCTTGGGGAATTTGGCGCTCTGCCATTTCACCGGATGTTGTCAAATCAATCCCGTTAACGGGATTTGAGCCATAAGAATTAAAGTGGCTAGTGATAAGTTGATCAATTTTTCAATTTATTAAAGTGGCTGGAGTTGAGTCAGTATGTTGGCAGCAGCCACTCAATGTTAGTGATGGCTGTTTACAGTCTGATGGCCTTGAGATAGAAGCTGTTTTTCAGTCTCTCGGTCCCAGCTTTGATGCACCTGTACTGACCTCACCTTCTGGATGACAGCGGGGTGAACAGGCAGTGACTCGGGTGGTTGTTGTCTTTGATGATCTTGTTGGCCTTCCTGTGGCATTGGGTGGTGAAGGTGTCCTGGAGGGCAGGTAGTTTTCACCCGGTGATGCGTTGTGCAGACCGCACTACCCTCTGGAGAGCCTTATGGTTATGGGCAGAGCAGCTGGCGTACCAGGCGGTGATACAGCCTGACAGGATGCTCTCGATTGTGCATCTCTAAAAGTTTGTGTGTGTATTTGGTGACAAGCCAAATTTCTTTAGCCTCCTGAGGTTGAAGAGGCGCTGCTGCGCCTTCTTTACCACGCTGTCTGTGTGGGTGGACCATTTCAGTTTGTCTGTGATGTGTACGCCGAGGAACTTAAAACTTTCCACTCTCTCCACCACTGTCCCGTCAATGTAGATAGGGGGCTGCTCCCTCTGCTGTTTCCTGAAGTCCACGATCAGCTCCTTAGTTTTGTTAACGTTGAGTGAGAGGTTGTTTTCCTGACACCACACTCCGAGCGCCCTCACCTCCTCCCTGTAGGCCGTCTCGTCGTTGTTGGTAATTAAGCCTACCACTGTAGTGTCGTCTGCAAACTTGATGATTGAGTTGGAGGCGTGCATGGCCACGCAGTCATAGGTGAACAGGGAGTACAGTAGAGGGCTGAGAACGCACCCTTGTGGGGCCCCAGTGTTGAGGATCAGTGGGGTGGAGATGTTGTTACCTACCCTCACCACCTGGGAGCGGCCCGTCAGGAAGTCCAGGACCCAGTTGCACAGGGCGGGGTTGAGACTCAGGGTCTCAAGCTTAATGACGAGTTTGGAGGATACTATGGTGTTAAATGCTAAGCTAATCGATGAACAGCATTCTTACATAGGTATTCCTCTTGTCCAGATGGGTTAGGGCAGTGTGCAGTGTGATGGAGATTGCGTCGTCTGTGGACCTATTTGGGCGGTAAGCAAATTGGAGTGGGTCTTGGGTGTCAGGTAGGGTGGAGGTGATATGGTCCTTGACTAGTCTCTCAAAGTACTTCATGATGACGGAAGTGAGTGCTACGGGGCGGTAGTCATTTAGCTCAGTTACCTTAGCTTTCTTGGGAACAGGAACAATGGTGGCCCTCTTGAAGCATGTGGGAACAGCAGACTGGGATAACGATTGATTGAATATGTCCGTAAACACACCAGCCAGCTGGTCTGCACATGCTCTGAGGACGCGGCCGGGGATGCCGTCTGGACCTGCAGCCTTGCGAGGGTTAACACGTTTAAATGTTTTACTCACGTTGGCTACAGTGAAGAAGAGCCCGCAGGTTTTGGTAGCGGGCCATGTCAGTGGCACTGTATTGTCCTCAAAGAGAATAAAGAAGTTGTTAGTCTGTCTGGGAGCAAGGCATCGTGGTCCACGGCGGGGTTGGTTTTTCTTTTGTAGTCCGTGATTGTCTGTAGACCCAGCCACATACCTCTTGTGTCTGAGCCGTTGAATTGTGACTCCACTTTGTCTCTATACTGACGCTTAGCTTGTTTGATTGCCTTGCGGAGGGAATAGCTACACTGTTTGTATTCGGTCACGTTTCCGGTCACTTTGCCCTGATTAAAAGCAGTGGTTCGCGCTTTCAGTTTTGCGCGAATGCTGCCATCAATCCACGGTTTCTGGTTGGGGAATGTTTTAATAGACGCTGTGGGTACTACATCGCCAATGCACTTGCTAGTTAACTCGCACACCGAATCAGCGTATTCGTCAATGTTGTTGTTCGACGTGATGCGGAACATATCCCAGTCCATGTGATCGAAGCAATCTTGAAGCGTAGAATCCGATTGGTCAGACCAGCATTGAACAGACCTGAGCGCGGGTGCTTCCTGTTGTCATGACGTTGCCCTTTGGGTTTTCTATGCACCATCCCCCTACCTACCTCCCCCTACCCAGGCCCCGTGAGAGGGGTCATAAAATTCCAAAGGGGAATGTCCTGCCTCACAGGCCACAGTATAAAGAGACAGAGTGTTTTCATGGAGAGAACAAAGGATTCTTCCACCTCACAGAATTGGAGAACCGAACGACATTTATGTTCTGGAGAAGGTATAAAAGATCGGTGAAGAATCCAGCAACGAACTGGTCTGCTTGGTACAATTTTGTGAGGCTCATTAGAGACAATATGGCCATATTAGCATACTAAGGTTTATATACTAGCCTCAGCGATGAGACTTACATCTAATGGTTGTATAAAATGATTTAATAAGATTAAAGCTATTTGGAATATTTTGAGATGCTATGTACTGATGTTAATGTGAGAGAATTGTATTTCTGTACAAAACATAACTCAGTCATCGGCACGCCCCCAGGGACACAGATAGGACAAGGCGTCATGTGACATATAAAACCCCCACCCAGAATTTCTTTCTTTAGACCAGCTTACCTCAGAAGAGAGAGCCAAGGTTTGACCATGCATTCCTCGACTGAATTTTAACCATACCACGTGGTTAAACTTTTAGACTATTGATACCGACAGAATAATAACAAGTCTTGATATTAATTAATAGTCTGCAGCTAGAAATTCGCTATTATTGAACGCGAAGATCGACGGAACATCCATTCTATAACGACATTAATGAATGTCGCTTTGAAAGATCCATTCTAACCAAGAGAGAGAGAGAATGAGCCTGGACGAGGTAAAGAATACACCATTTAAACCAGAAGATAATCGGTCAGATACTATAATATAATATATAATGTTATAATATAGGAAAGTTATATTAGGAAAATTATAACTTTGTAATCTGAATATTTTCCTTGGTGCCCCGATCTCCTAGTTAATTACAGTTAAACGATTAATCAGTTTAATTGCGTAATAATAATTACAGGGAGTTATTTGATAAACATGTCTTCAGTTTAATGGTGCCCCAAAGACACGAGACTGTTTTAGTTTCTGTCTATAGGCTGGAAGCAACAAAATGGAGTCGTGGTCAGCTTTTCCGAAAGGAGGGCGGGGGAGGGCCTTATATGCTTCGCGGAAGTTAGAATAACAATGATCCAGGGTTTTACCAGCCCTGGTAGCACAATCGATATGCTGATAGAATTTGGGGAGCCTTGTTTTCAGTTTAGCCTTGCTAAAATCCCCGGCTACAATAAATGCAGCTTCAGGATATGTGATTTCCAGTTTACATAGAGTCCAATGAAGTTCTTTCAGGGCCGTTGATGTGCCTGCTTGGGGGGGAATATACACGACTGTGATTATGATCGAAGAGAATTCTCTTGGTAGATAATGCGGTCAGCATTTGATTGCGAGGAATTCTAAGTCAGGTGAACAAAAGGACTTGAGTTCCTGTATGTTGTTATGATCACACCACGTCACGTTAACTTGTTATGGATAGGGGGCAGTATTTTCACGGCCGGATAAAAAACGTACCCGATTTAATCTGATTATTACTCCTGCCCAGAAACTAGAATATGCATATAATTATTAGCTTTGGATAGAAAACACTCCAAAGTTTCTAAAACTGTTTGAATGGTGTCTGTGAGTTTAAAACCTCTTGAGCGTCTCATCCCGTTAGCGGGATCAACATCCAGCGAAAAACTCCTAGCGATATTAGCATAACGAAATTTAATATATATTTTTTTCAAATATAGGACTGTCTCATATCGTTTTATAGATACACCTCTCCTGAATCGACCCACGTCGTCCGATTTCAAAAAGGTTTTACAGGAAAAGCAAAACATTAGATTATGTTAGAGGAGTACATGGTAAAAGTAGCAACATAGCCATTTTCCGACCAACCACATGCATCACAAATAACCAAAAAACAGCTGAATGCAGCACTAACCTTTTACAAACTTCATCAGATGACACACCTAGGACATCATGTTACACAATGCATGCATTCTTTTGTTCAAAAGTTCATATTTATATATAAAAACAGCATTTTACATCGGCACCTGACGTTGACTAACTATTTTCCCTCAAATGCATCCCGGGAAACAGTGCTACAATTTACTCAATTACTATTCGAAAACATTTTTAAAATGTAATATTGTCATTCTAAGATTTATAGATGAATATCTCTTGAAAGCACCTGTCATACCAGATTTAAAAATAACTTTACTGGGTAATCACACTTTGCGATAAAAGGGGATGCGATACTCAGAAAATTAGCTAGTAAACCCAGCTCGGCGCCATCTTGGAACAATCGCATATCACATCTAATCTTGTATACTATTGTCAATAATCCCTTACCTTTAGTTGTCTTCATCAGAAAGCACTTCCAGGAATCCCAGGTCCACAACAAATGTATTTTCGGTCGAAAAAGTCCATCCTTTATGTTCCATTAGCTTGCTGTTGTTAGCGCGTCTGAAGGCTGTTGTTAGCGCGTCCAATTTGTAAGTCGCTCTGGATAAGAGCGTCTGCTAAATGACTTAAATGTAAATGTAAATGTAAATGAAGGCTGTATCCAAATGCTCCGTCGGGCGCGGGACAGCGGTTTCGAAAAATAACATTTTTCCCCCATTTAGGTTCGTTCAAACATGTCAAACGTTGTACAACATAAATCTTCAGGGCCTGTTTCAACAAGAGAGCCAATAAGATTAGAGGGGAACGATTGTATTGTGTTTCAAAACGTTTCGAAAGGAGGGGGTAGACAGGGCCGCCGACGTCACAATGGTGATGGCCCTCCTCCTGTGACCAATTTCCACAGCGTCTCATTCATTCAGTTTCGACAGTAGAAGGCTCAAAACACTTTGTAAAGACTGGGGACATCTAGTGGAAGCAATAGAAAGTGCTCAATGAACAATAGCTCACGGTGTGATTAATAGGCAAAGATGTGAAGTTGAGTCCACAATTCAGAATTCCACTTCCTGTTTCAATCGGTCTCGGGGTTTTGACTGCCATATGAGTTCTGTTATACTCACAGACACCATTCAAACAGTTTTAGAAACTTTAGGGTGTTTTCTATCCACAGGTATTAATTATATGCATATCCTAGCTTCTGAGTTTGATTAGTAGGCCGTTGAAAATGGGCACGAATTTTTTTCAAAATGCGCTGTGGCGCCCCCTATCCTAGGGTAACGTCAAGAGGATAACAGAACTCATTTGGCAGGCCAAAACCTGAGAAGCTTCCAAACAGGAAGCGCCCTCTCTGACCATTTCTTGGCCTTCTTGATCATCTCTATCCAAAACAGGGGATCTCTGCTGTAACGGGACATTTTCTAACGCTCCCATAGGCTCTCAGAAGGCGCCAGAACGTTGAATGATGACTTTGCAGGCCATGGCTGAAAAACAGTAGCGCATTTGGATAGTGGTCGATCAGAGAACAATGAGACTGGGGCGCGTGTGCACGAGACAACTCCGTTTTCATTTTCAGTCTTTGAACGAAAACAACGACTCCCGGTCGGAATATTATCGCTTTTTTACGAGAAAAATCGCATAAAAATTGATTTTAAACAGCGTTTGACATGCTTCGAAGTACGGTAATGGAATATTTTGACATTTTTTGTCACGAAACGCACCAAAGATTTGACTTCACACTGACCTATCCCTCAGTTTCAAAGAACACCAAAGCCGATGCCCTGTCCATTCTCTACGATTCGGGAGAGGTTCCTGTCCAGAATGCACCCATAATCCCTTGCTCTCGAGTCGTAGCCCCTGTGGTCTGTGACTTAGATGTGGACATCCTCCAGGCTCTGGAGTGGGAGCCCGCACCCACTCACCGTCCTCCTGAGCGCATCTACATTCCCACAGGGATAAGGGATCGGCTGCTGACCTGGGCGCACACAGCTGTCGTCGCTGGACATCCAGGTATTTCTCGCACTACCCAATCTATCTCCGAGAAGTATTGGTGGCCCACCTTGGCGCAGGAAGTTATCGCTACGTCAACTCCTGTTCCATATGTGCTCATACCAAATCCCTCTGTTACGATCCAGCAGGGAAACTCCTTCCCTTTCCCGTGCCTCAGCGTCCCTGGTCTCATCTATCCATTGACTTTGTCACTGATCTCCTCTCCTCTGATGGTTTCACCACCATTTGACGGTTGTGAATAGATTTTCTAAATCCTGTTGTTTCATCCCTCTCTCTGATCTCCCTTCTGCTCTCCAGGTCACTGAGGCACTATTCCAGCAGGTCTACCGGCATTATGGCCTTCCGGAGGACATAGTCTCTGACCATGGCCCCCAATTCACATCACGGTATGGAGAGCCTTAATGGAGAAGCTCAGGGTCACGGTTAGCCTCACTTCCGGGTATAGGCCTCAGTCCAACGGGCAGGTGGAGAGGATGAACCAGGAGCTGGGGAGATTCCTGGGGAGTCACTTACAGTACCGGCAGGGAGAGTGGGCCCGATTCCTTCCGTGGGCGGAGTACGCCCAGAATTAGTTACGTCTGGCTGACTCCCTTGTGTTCTGGGTTTTCAGCCGGCTCTGACTCAGTGGACCCCGGGCCAGACCGAAGCTCCTGCGGTTGATGAGTGGTTGAGGTGTGGAGCGATGCTCACGTGAGAATCCAGCACGCTGTCCACCGTCAGAAGGAGCAGGCAGACCGCCACCACAGTGGGACTCTCCGTGTTCCATCCTGGGGATTGTGTCTGACTCACTACCAGGAACCTCCCGCTCTGCCTGCAGTGAAAGAAGCTGAGCCTCCAGTTTGTGGGGCCGTTCAAGGTTCTCATTAGGCACACCTGGACTCCATTACCTCACTCATTACCTCCCCTTTATCTGGCACTCCCTTAGGTTCTTTTCGCAGGCAGTATTGATTCTGTGTTTCATGTCAAGACGCTACTTCTATGTTGTATTGTTCCATGTGATTTGTTATATTAAACTTACCACCTGCTTCTCGACTCCCAGCGTCTGTTACACATACAGCCGGGTCTAAGTTCTATAGTTGCCATGGCGCCCTAGCAGCAGCCTAATCAGAGAGCTCCTGTAAATGTTGTAAATAATTCATTTTTATGGTATTTGTTACCTACAATGTTTTTGTTTTAAGAATTAAGAATTAATATATCTAATTAATATAATCAGAATCCACCACAGCATTAAGACTGAAGCTTGCAAGTAATTTGTTTGTTTGGCTAGATTTCTAACGTTAGCTGGCTAGCTGTTTTGATTCGAATGCAAGCCATTGTCCAGAAGAGAGAAGCTGAAAGCAAAATGGCAGATGTATGCAGTGATGAGGATAGTAGGGAGGACAAAGTTACAAGGCTGCTCTTGAATTATGTTGTGTGCTCTCTGGCACCACGTAACTGTCGTAGCATCATCCAAGTTGGTAGTAGTGAGTAGCTATCTAGCTAATGATGTTGTGATGTTGTTTTTTCAAAATTACTTGTATTTTTTTGTGTGCTTTGAATTTCTTTGAGATATTTTGAAAAGGGCAAAAAAGGTTAAATAACTTATTATTATTATTTGTAGTCTCTCATGTCATTCATATAAACTCTTTGTTTAGTAGGAGCTTTTTCAGGAGCACCAGCTACTCTTCCTGCAGTCAAACCCCCCCCCACAAAACATGACAAGTAACAAAACACTAATACACTGTGTCATGACGTGGCCCTCTTTGGATATAGCAAGCACCAACTCTCTCTCTCTCTCTCTCTCTCTCTCACCACCTCTCTCTTCCCCCTACACCCAGGCTCTGTTATCTCAGATCGTAAATTCCTGGAGGAGACTATCTTCCCCCCCACAGCCAGGCAGTATAGAGAGAGGGTTCCCAGTAGAACAAAGGAACTTCTTCTACCTCACAGAACTTGAGAACTGAACAATATCCATGTTTTGGAGAATGTGTAAACGGTCGATGGAGAATCCAGCTACGACCGGTCCATTTTGAGAGACAATACAGCCTGTTTACACAAGAGTCTCTATTATGAGATTTGCATCTAATTATTGTATAAAATGAATAAGTAAAAAAATAAATCTATTTGTGAAATGATGTAATGTGATTTTAAACTGTTTAATGAAAGAGAATTCCCTTTAAAGTTTAACTAAATCATTGGCCCAACCCATGAGCAGAGACATTGATCTGGCGTCATGGGACATCCCCTTTCTACTGTTACGAATATAAACCCCCATCTGGAGGAAATCCCTTCAGACCAAGCGTACCTCGATTACCGAGAGGGCTAGGGTTTGAGTAGAGACCATGTCCACCTCCGTCAGCTGAGGGAACTAAGGTTTGAGTAGAGACCACAAGAATCTCAGTATAAGCTAAGGTTGTAATGGTTGTTGAAACTCAGACTATCGATACCAACAGAATAAGAGCAAATCTTCTGTACTAATTACTAGTCTGCAGCTAGGAAGGATGTACCATTGGATGCAAAGACCGACAACCGCCGAAACCTCTATTCTATTGGAACATTTCTGAATGCGACTCTTGAAGTATCCATTCTAACCACGAAAGACTTCATGGGAGAGAGAGAGACTTTGAGCTTTCCAACAGAAAGACGGACGATTCCAACAGAGATCACGACAACACACTGAGCGTAAATATATATATTGATTGCAATTATTCCCGAATGAGTGAGCGTTCATGTGCGAAGGATTAGCATTTCAATTGTTATAATTATCAACTGTGTGGTGACTTTTGTCTTTCGCGCCCTGCTCAGTCCACACCCACTTCCTCTAGCCCACTAGGGCACATCCCCTATCATTTCCTTGTAGCCATATCTACTGACTGCTTGTTCGTTATGCAGTTCTGTGATTATTTAGTTAGTTAGTAAATAAATGATTAAGCCAATTGATTTATGGATGATTCATAGTGAAGACTGGGTTCGTGCAGATAACCAACAATTTACGATGTTTGGAATGAGACTAACGTGAGGTAAAGAATAATTCATTCATTAGTAGACTAATTGATCAGATATTAAAATATCTGAAGAGTTATATTAGGAAAATTATAACTTTGTAATCTGAAAATGTTCCTTGGTGCCCCGACTTCCTAGTTAATTACATTTACATGGCTCCACCCCTCCTCTACCCTCTATAACTCCACCCTTCCTCTATCCTCTATAACTCCACCCCTCCTCTATAACTCCACCTCTCCTCTATAACACCACCCCTCCTCTATAACTCCACCCCTCCTCTATCCTCTATAACTCCACCCCTCCTCTATAACTCCACCCCTCCTCTATCCTCTTTAACTCCACCCCTCTATAACTCCACCCCTCCTCTATCCTCTATATATCTCTATATGGGATAGGATAAAGTAATCCTTCTAACCACCCCCCCCCCTTAAAAGATTTAGATGCACTATTGTAAAGTGGTTGTTCCACTGGATATCATAAGGTGAATGCACCAATTTGTAAGTCGCTCTGGATAAGAGCGTCTGCTAAATGACTTAAATGTAAATGTAAAAATAACTCCACCCCTCCTCTATAACTCCACCCCTCCTCTATAACTCCACCCCTCCTCTATAACTCCACCCCTCCTTTATAACTCCACCCCTCCTTTATAACTCCACCCCCCCTCTATAACTCCACCCCTCCTCTATAACTCCACCCCTCCTCTATAACTCCACCCCTCCTCTATCCTCTATAACTCCACCCCTCCTCTATAACTCCACCCCTCCTCTATCCTCTATAACTCCACCCCTCCTCTTTAACTCCACCCCCCCTCTATAACTCCACCCCTCCTCAATAACTCCACCCCCCCTATAACTCCACCCCTCCTCTTTAACTCCACCCCTCCTCAATAATTCCACCCCCCCTATAACTCCACCCCTCCTCTATAACTCCACCCCCCCTCTATAACTCCACCCCCCCTCTATAACTCCACCCCTCCTCTATAACTCCACCCCTCCTCTTTAACTCCACCCCCCCCTCTATAACTCCACCCCTCCTCTTTAACTCCACCCCCCCCCCCCCTATAACTCCACCCCTCCTCTATAACTCCACCCCTCCTCTATAACTCCACCCCTCCTCTATAACTCCACCCCTCCTCTACCCTCTAGTCTAAAGAAAACGTTTTAGGAAAAGAGATATATCTTTAACTTTTTTTGCTCTCCACAATTTTTGGAATGACGATTGTCTAATATTTTGATGCTTATTTTTTTCTTACCAATTTCTCTCTTCAATTATTTCAATCTTAATACCTATTTTGGTCATGTTAGAATACATTCTTCTGTCAAAAACAAAGTCAGACATTACCATGTATATTCATTCATCATATATTACTAAATGAAATCAAACAAAAAACAGCTTTGTCTACTATTTGCATGACATTTATGGTTACATAGAAAGTGAATTGGACTTTCTGGTAAAATAAATATTCAATGGGACTTTCTGGTTACATAAAGAGTTAATGGGACTTCTCTGGTAAAATAAATATTCAATGGGACTTTCTGATTACATAAAGGGTAATAGATGAAAGAAAATATCCAAACAACAAGATACCAGACAGTAAAAGCAATGTACCTGCGATATATACGGGAACAGTCTACAACCCAAACCATACCATTTCAACACACCCCTGCTATTTGATGAGATAATTACATCAAAGACAGTTTGTCTCATATATCTAACATCTCAATTGTCACCATCTTTGATGGACATCTTTATTCCTTTTGTCCTTCTGTGGCAGTGCATAAAAACCAAACATGTGTCCCAAATGACACCCTATTTTCTATGTAGAGCACTCCTTTAGGGTTCCGGTCAAAATAAGTTCCCTAGAAAGGGATGGCATTGCATTTTGGGAAACGACGCATAATTCACAACTCTGGGAGGAAAACCTGTGATCTGAAATAAATGTTTATTTTCTCATGCTTCTAAGGAGGCAGACTCAAGATGCTTCAGAAAATTGCTCTCATCATCTAGTCCTAGTGTAATGTCTGGAAGAGTGCCGTATGCGAGAAGCTCCAATAGCTGCCTTTGATAAATGTACCCCCCCCCGGGCTGAATTGGTCACAGCTAAATCCCTAAGTTACTTTAATTGTTTGTGTTGAGTTAAATATTTATAAAGCTCTTTTTGTGTTTATTTACCTATTTTTAGCAGATTCCTCTCATGCATTTTAATGTTCTGAGTGATCAAATCCCTGCTGTGTTTGTTTTTCTCCTTTCCCTGCTCCCTCCTTTCTCTCTCTTTCTTTTGCTACCCTTCCTCTCTCTCTCTCCTCTCTCCCTTTCTCTCTTTTGCTACCCCTCCTCTCTCTCTCTCTCTCTCTCTCTCTCTCTCTCTCTCTCCCCCTCTCTCTTTTGCTACCCCTCCTCTCTCTCTCTCCTCTCTCTCTCTCTCTCTCTCTCTCTAGCTCGCTGTCTCTATCTCTCTCTCACTCTCTCTCTCTCTCTCTAGCTCGCTGTCTCTATCTCTCTCTGTCTCGCTGTCTCTATCTCTCTCTGTCTCGCTGTCTCTATCTTTCTCTCTGTCTGTCTATGTCGCTCTCTCTTTCTATCTCAAAAGTTTTAGCATCTTCCATAAATAGGTGAATCCACCATAAATAATAGTTCAAAAGAATAAGATGAAGCTCGGATAATATGGATACCATATTCACGACTCAGGAAAAGACCCAGATGCAGACAGTTAGAATAACGGACATTTATTATATAAACAGGGGGCAGGGTCAGGGCAGAGTCCGTTAGGTACAGAACGGCAGGCTGGATCAGGGTCAGGGCAGAATCCGTTAGGTACAGAACGGTAGGCAGGGTCAGGGTCAGGGTCAGGGCAGAATCCGTTAGGTACAGAACGGTAGGCAGGGTCAGGGTCAGGGTCAGGGCAGAATCCGTTAGGTACAGAATGACAGGCAGGGTCAGGGCAGAGTCTGTTAGGTACAGAACGGCAGGGTCAGGGTCAGGATCAGGGCAGAATCCGTTAGGTACAGAACGACAGGGTCAGGGTCAGGGCAGAATCCGTTAGGTACAGAACGACAGGCAGGGTCAGGGCAGAGTCCGTTAGGTACAGAATGGCAGGCAGGGTCAGGGTCAGGGCAGAGTCCGTAAGGTACAGAACGACAGGCAGGGTCAGGGTCAGGGCAGAGTCCGTTAGGTACAGAACGACAGTCAGGGTCAGGGTCAGGGCAGAGTCCGTTAGGTACAGAACGGCAGGCAGGGTCAGGGTCAGGGCAGAGTCTGTTAGGTACAGAACGGCAGGCAGGGTCAGGTTCAGGGCAGAGTCCGTTAGGTACAGAACGGCAGGGTCAGGGTCAGGGTCAGGGCAGAGTCCGTTAGGTACAGAACGACAGGGTCAGGGTCAGGGCAGAGTCTGTTAGGTACAAAACGACAGGCAGGGTCAGGGTCAGGGTCAGGGCAGAGTCCGTTAGGTACAGAACGGCAGGGTCAGGGTCAGGGTCAGGGCAGAATCCGTAAGGTACAGAACAGCAGGGTCAGGGTCAGGGCAGAGTCCGTAAGGTACAGAGCGCCAGGGTCAGGGTCAGGGCAGAGTCCGTTAGGTACAGAACGGCAGGGTCAGGGTCAGGGTCAGGGCAGAATCCGTAAGGTACAGAACGGCAGGGTCAGGGTCAGGGCAGAGTCCGTAAGGTACAGAGCGCCAGGGTCAGGGTCAGGGCAGAGTCCGTTAGGTACAGAACGGCAGGGTCAGGGTCAGGGTCAGGGCAGAATCCGTAAGGTACAGAACGGCAGGGGCAGGGTCAGGGCAGAGTCCGTAAGGTACAGAGCGCCAGGGTCAGGGTCAGGGCAGGCAAGATTGATCAAAACCGGGATAACTAGAAAACAGGGGCTCAATAAAAAAGGAGTACGAAAAACACACTGGTAGGCTTGACAAGAGAAGACCTCTTATTTCAATCTGTCCACGGTTCAGGCCATGTGGACACACGGCTATCCACGTCTCAGGGCAAGTGGACACAAGGCTGTCCACGGCTCAGGCCATGTGGACACACGGCTATCCACGTCTCAGGGCAAGTGGACACAAGGCTGTCCACGGCTCAGGCCATGTGGACACACGGCTATCCACATCTCATGGCAAGTGGACACAAGGCTGTCCACGGCTCAGGCCATGTGGACACACGGCTATCCAAGTCTCAGGGCAAGTGGACACAAGTCTGTCCACGGCTCAGGCCATGTGGACACACAGCTATCCACGTCTCAGGCCATGTGGACACAAGGCTCTTTGGCTCAGCTCAGTTGCTTGGAGGAAGAAGTTTGCAGCTGTTTCTGATGAATAAACAATGCCATGCTGGTGGGTGGCAACATTCAAATAAAACTCAAACCTGAAACAAATTAATTTGTATGTCATATTATAGGAAAAGACACTGCATTCAAACAGATTGGCACGAAGTGGACTGCTCGGATTTGTCACTTCAAGCCCTAATATATCATATTTTGACTAAAAATGATGACTTCTTGACTTAAATCTTTGCAACATCATGGGTAAGCTCTGCCCATCGTCCTTTAGCACAAAAAAAAGGGTATTTCTACTGGTGTGGCCGTGTAAACTCCTGGCAGCTGTCCTGTGTTTGGAATGGATCCCTATTCTTTACATAGCGCACTATGGTCACTGTTCAAATGTGGTGCACTACATAGGGAATAGGGTGCCATTTGGGACGTAGCCAAGGTCTAATTATGACAAACAGAGGCTGAGAAAATGTTTTTCAGTTCTGAGTATTTCACATCTCTCTCCACGCTTGGCTTGTGTTCGCTTAAAGTTTGATGCTCAAAAGTCGATGCCGTAGAGAAATGTTTCAGAGAGGCGTGAGGGAAAATAAAACACAACCTCAAGTCATCAGATTACTGATTTAACATCCTAGTTGAAGATAATTCCCCCAAAAATGAATCTTGAATTCCTGAAAGTCCATGAGGAATGTACTTTCAGTATGAAATCAATCACAAATCACCTACAAGCTGGTTTAGTGTAACTTATAATAAGGGGGAAAAAAATATTCTGTATGTACTCTAACATGTAATTTGCTATGAATAAATGGTTGTCAGTTTCATTTTAAAATGTCCTTTGTGGTTGCTGCATATTAACTCTTTAAAAATAATAATGACCATCATAAAGGTAAAAAACCTTTCTCTCGAGGTACCTGTAGTGCACTTTACAATGGTTATTACAACGGGTGTGTCCCCAAAAGTGACCCTGTTCCATCAATAGTGGACGACTTTTAACCAGGCCCACACGTCTCTGGTCCAACGTAGGTCCCATTTGTCTCTGGTCCAACGTAGGTCCCATTTGTCTCTGGTCCAACGTAGGTCCCATTTGTCTCTGGTCCAACGTAGAGCCCAACACGTCTCTGGTCCAACATAGAGCCGAAACGTCTCTGGTCCAACGTAGAGCCCACCCGTCTCTGGTCCAAAGTAGGGCCCACCCGTCTCTGGTCCAACGTAGGGCCCACCCGTCTCTGGTCCAACGTAGGTCACATTTGTCTCTGGTCCAACGTAGAGCCCACACGTCTCTGGTCCAACGTAGAGCCCACCCGTCTCTGGTCCAACGTAGAGCCCACACATCTCTGGTCCAACGTAGGGCCCACCCGTCTCTGGTCCAACGTAGAGCCCACCAGTCTTTGGTCCAACGTCGGGCCCACCCGTCACTGGTCCAACGTAGAGCCCACACGTCTCTGGTCCAACGTAGGTCCCATTTGTCTCTGGTCCAACGTAGAGCCCACCCGTCTCTGGTCCAACGTAGAGCCCACACGTCTCTGGTCCAAAGTGGTGTACTATGTAGGCCGGGAAATAGGTTTCCATTTGGGATGCAGCCCATGCCAATGCTTGACAGGAATGTATTATGCTTTTGAAGTGCTAAAAGCAAGTCTGATAGGGTAAGATCTCCTGCTGGTTATATCAAAGGGCTTTAGTTTCTATACACACACACACACACACACACACATGCACACACACACACACACACACACGCGCGCACGAACACACACACACACACACACACACACACACACACACACACACACACACACACACACACACACACACACACACACTGCACCACCAACTGCCGTTCAATACCCTCCAGTTAATATCTGTATATTCTGACCTTTCCAGATAAAAGGTTTTGACGTAGAAATACGTCTTATAAATTCAAAGTGAGATCCAAAGTATCTGAGTTCAAACAGCTCAATCGGTCGCACCAAACAATACAAAATAAGTAACTTTCTCTTCAGAAGAGGAGGGATAGAGTGCCGATTGAGACCATGAAGCCTTCACTGTAAATAACAATTACTTCCTAGTTATATTTTGAAAAAGTTTGAAATAAAATGTAAAAAATAAATAAAAGTGTGTCTTGTCTGACTCTGTTCAGCACGGTGCTGGTGAAGCAGGATGGTGTTTCAGTAGTTCAGCCTCTGCCGCTCTTTCAGCACGGTGCTGGTGAAGCAGGATGGTGTTTCTGCAGTTCAGCCTCTGCCGCTCTTTCAGCACGGTGCTGGTGAAGCAGGACTCTGTTTCAGTAGTTCAGCCTCTGCCGCTCTTTCAGCACGGTGCTGGTGAAGCAGGACTCTGTTTCAGCTGTTCAGCCTCTGCCGCTCTTTCAGCACGGTGCTGGTGAAGCAGGACTCTGTTTCAGCAGTTCAGCCTCTGCCGCTCTTTCAGCACGGTGCTGGTGAAGCAGGACTCTGTTTCAGCTGTTCAGCCTCTGCCCCTCTTTCAACACGGTGCTGGTGAAGCAGGACTCTGTTTCAGCAGTTCAGCCTCTGCCGCTCTTTCAGCACGGTGCTGGTGAAGCAGGACTCTGTTTCAGCAGTTCAGCCTCTGCCGCTCTTTCAGCACGGTGCTGGTGAAGCAGGACTCTGTTTCAGCAGTTCAGCCTCTGCCGCTCTTTCAGCACGGTGCTGGTGAAGCAGGACTCTGTTTCAGCTGTTCAGCCTCTGCCGCTCTTTCAGCACGGTGCTGGTGAAGCAGGACTCTGTTTCATGCAGCGTTCCAGAGCAGAGAAATGGTGATGCATATTAATTGCATGCAAACAAAGATTTCTCCTCTATCACACCCACAACGGAAGCACAATCATGGTCTCAGATTCCCAGGTGGTGGACTTCTGAGAGGTTGCTGTTATACCTGAATTCGACCCTAAAAACAATGAAGAAGTCTGCTGCAGTGTTGAGAGTGGTTGTATGAAACCAAAGGTGATCTAATATATTGACAAGATACCCGAGTGACTGCTCCAACAGTCCAACAACATTCCAGCCAGTCAGAGAGCAGATACACCTGTGACCAACAGCACAACTAGTTATTTTAGCATCTGTAGAAAAGAGGTAGTCAGAGGTAGAGTAGGGACCAATGGAGCTGAAGGTCAGAGGTAGAGTAGGGACCAATGGAGCTGAAGGTCAGAGGTAGAGTAGGGCCCAATGGAGCTGAAGGTCAGAGGTAGAGTAGGGCCCAATGGAGCTGAAGGTCAGGCAGCATCTCTTTCAATTTAATGAATCAATGAAGTCTCTCTCTCTCTCTCTCTCTCTCTCTCTCTCTCTCTCTCTCTCTCTCTCTCTCTCTCTCTCTCTCTCTCTCTCTCTCTCTCTCTCTCTCTCTCTCTCTCTCTCTCTCTCTCCTCTCTCTCTCTCTCTCTCTCTCTCTCTCTTTCTCTCTCTCGTGTTTTTTTTTATGCCAGAGCTATTTGTTTTGTATTGAACCTCAGTCTATTATGGCACTGGAACATTCACATTGAGCCAGTGCCATTTAGAGCAGCAGAGTGGAGATCTAATTATATGGAAGAAGACAGACATTACTTTGTGCACCACTTTTGACCAGGGCCAATAGGGGGCTCATAGGACTCTGGTCAAAAGATTTGCACTATGTAGGGATTAGGTTGCCATTTGTGGACACAGCCGTAATATAGTTATCAAAGGAAAAGCTAATACTGTCCATTCCCCTATTATTCCCTGTGAATTTATAATGAGCAGTAGTTCAAACAGAGCTGATCGCTGGGAGCTCAGGCTGGAGTCTGAAACATTCATATTTACATTTTTTACCCCATTAATTTAATGACATTTCAGATGCTGATTTGAATTGGCCACGCTCTTCTTCTCTGAGGAAGTCGACTTTAATCCCAATCTAATTAGTAGTTATGCTCAGAGGTTGATTGCACCAACCCTCTCAGGCAGGCAGAGAAGACCAATTACTCTCTTATGTGGAGTACCTTTTATCTTCCGTATCTTCTTCAGGTTGGGAACCAATCAGGATGAACAGGGGACGTTTGGGAACCAATCAGAACATACAGGGGAGTCTTGGGAAACAATCAAAGGAGTCAGAAGCACCCAGGATGGACCTTTCTCTTCCAATAACAAATGAAGATATGTGACCAACAGGAACACATGGAGAGGAGGACAGGAACACATGAAGAGGAGGACAGGAACACATGAAGAGGAGGACAGGAACACATGGAACAGAGGACATCATGTGATCAACAGGAACACACAGAGAGGAGGACATCATGTGATCAACAGGAACACATGGAACAGAGGACATCATGTGACCAACAGGAACACACAGAGAGGAGGACATCATGTGACCAACAGGAACACACAGACAGAGAGGAGGACATCATGTGACCAACAGGAACACACAGAGAGGAGGACATCATGTGACCAACAGGAACACACAGAGAGGAGGACATCATGTGACCAACAGGAACACACAGAGAGGACATCATGTGTTGTGCTCTTATGATGTACTGATGTATATTACAGAGTTTTGAGACAACACTAAATAAATGAATAAATGACAAATTATGCAGTGTTGAAAAACAGTAGCGTCTGTACAGAAAGGCGAGGAAAACAACGTTTTCTTCCTTGTATGACCTTGGTGTCATACATAAATAGCCAGAAAGATACGGCCATGTACTGTATATAAACCACACAGAAGCCATATAAACCATGAAACAGATTTATCTCACTCCACTATGATCTGCTTACAAACATATTATACTGTTTAACGGAGCAAGCCTCAGTTCTCAATGCTTGGATCTAGTTGCCAGCTCTACACTCTGCACCATTGTTCATACACGTGCCTTGGCTCCTTCCCTCCATATAGGCTCCATTATGAGGGTTTCACTTGTCCCCCCTATCTGAAGAAGAGCGATCTCTCCAATTCCTACTCAGTGATGCCATGGAATTAAGTATTTGGTAATGGAGGCCTGCTTGCAGACAATTTAAACCTGTATAATTACCCTAATATGGATGTACACAACAGTCATTGTCTGTGTCCCAAAAGGGCACCCTAATCCCTATATAGTACACTACTTTTGGCCCTAAAGGCCCTAATCTGACCTAATATCTGGTCTCTGATCTGTTCTGATGTCTGATCTGTTCTGATATCTGATCTTTTCTGATATCTGATCTGTTCTGATATCTGATCTGATGTCTGATCTGTTCTGATGTCTGATCTGTTCTGATGTCTGATCTGTTCTGATGTCTGATCTGTTCTGGTATCTGATCTGTTCTGGTATCTGATCTGATATCTGATCTGATCTGATATCTGATCTGATATCTGATCTGTTCTGATATCTGATCTTTTCTGATGTCTGATCTGTTCTGGTATTTGATCTGTTCTGATATCTGATCTTTTCTGATGTCTGATCTGTTCTGGTATCTGATCTGTTCTGGTATCTGATCTGATATCTGATCTGTTCTGATATCTGATCTTTTCTGATATCTGATCTGTTCTGATATCTGATCTGATGTCTGATCTGTTCTGATGTCTGATCTGTTCTGGTATCTGATCTGTTCTGGTATCTGATCTGATATCTGATCTGTTCTGATATCTGTTCTGATGTCTGATCTGTTCTATAAAATATCAATGCAGTGGTTTCAATATAATATTTTTTTTAGCTATAAAATAGCAATAGGAGTTCAATAAAGCAATTTCAAAGCATTCTGTCAGAGAAGAGCATTTCATTGCATGTAATTCAAGCATAACGGTTCAGAGTTAGTTCAGTTGCATCCACTGAAAGGTTTTGAGAATAAATATTCCTATACAAGAAGTACTTTTCTCCTCTATGAAAGACTATCTCACTCATCTCAACAGACTTACTCAGCATGTGCCTGGATGGAGAGGCTGTTTCTAGACCCAGTGATGTAGAGAAGCTGTTTCTAGACCTAGTGATGTTAGAGAAGCTGTTTCTAGACCCAGTGTTGTTAGAGAAGCTGTTTCTAGACCCAGTGTTGTTAGAGAAGCTGTTTCTAGACCCAGTGATGTTAGAGAAGCTGTTTCTAGACCCAGTGATGTTAGAGAGGCTGTTTCTAGACCCAGTGATGTTAGAGAAGATGTTTCTAGACCCAGTGATGTTAGAGAAGATGTTTCTAGACCCAGTGTTGTTAGAGAAGCTGTTTCTAGACCCAGAGATGTTAGAGAAGATGTTTCTAGACCCAGTGATGTTAGAGAAGATGTTTCTAGACCCAGTGTTGTTAGAGATGTTTCTAGAGAAGATGTTTCTAGACCCAGTGATGTTAGAGAAGCTGTTTCTAGACCCAGTGTTGTTAGAGAAGATGTTTCTAGACCCAGTGTTGTTAGAGAGGCTGTTTCTAGACCCAGTGTTGTTATGGAAGCTGTTTGTGTGTGGGTTTGTGCATTAGCATCGAATAGCCCTAGTGATATGCAACTTTTCAGGGAAGTTAGGAACAAATATACACAGGCAGTTAGAAAAGCTAAGGCTAGCTTTTTCAAACAGAAATGTGCATCCTGTAGTACTAACTCAAATAAGTTCTGGGACACTGTAAAGTCCATGGAGAATAAGAGCACCTCCTCCCAGCTGCCCACTGCTCTGAGGCTAGGAAACTCTGTCACCACCGATAAATCCACTATAATTGAGAATTTCAATAAGTATTTCTCTACGGCTGGCCATGCTTTCCACCTGTCTACCCCTACCCCAGTCAACTACCCGGCACCCTCCACAACAACCCGCCAAAGCCCCCACCATTTCTCCTTCACCCAAATCCAGATAGCTGATGTTCTGAAAGAGCTGCAAAATCTGGACCCATACAAATCAGCCGGGATAGACAATCTGGACCCTCTCTTTCTAAAATGATCTGCCGAAATTGTTGCAACCCCTATTACTAGCCTGTTCAACCTCTCTTTCGTATCGTCTGAGATCCCCAAAGATTGGAAAGCTGCCGCGGTCATCCCCCTCATCAAAGGGGGAGACACTCTAGACCCAAACTGCTACAGACCTATATCTACCCTACCCTGTCTTTCTAAGACCTTCGAAAGCCAAGTTAACAAACAGATTACCGACCATTTCGAATCCCGCCGTACCTTCTCCGCTATGCAATCTGGTTTCAGAGCTGGTCATGGGTGCACCTCAGCCACGCTCAAGGTCCTAAACGACATCATAGCCGCCATCGATAAGAGACATTACTGTGCAGCCGTATTCATCGACCTGGCCAAGGCTATCGACTCTGTCAATCACCACATTCATATTGGCAGACTCGACAGCCTTGGTTTCTCAAATGATTGCCTCGCCTGGTTTACCAACTACTTCTCTGATAGAGTTCAGTGTGTCAAATCAGAGGGCCTGTTGTCCGGACCTCTGGCAGTCTCTATGGGTGTGCCACAGGGTTCAATTCTCGGGCCGACTCTCTTCTCTGTATACATCAATGATGTTGCTCTTGCTGCTGGTGACTCTCTGATCCACCTCTACGCAGACGAAACCATTCTGTATACTTCTGGACCCTCTTTGGACACTGTGTTAACTCACCTCCAGATGAGCTTCAATGCCATAGAACTCTCCTTCCGTGGCCTCCAACTGTTCTTAAACGCAAGTAAAACTAAATGCATGCCATTCAGTCGATCACTGCCCGCAGCTGCTCGCCGGCCAGCATCACTATTCTGGACGGCTCTGACTTAGAATACGTGGACAACTACAAATACCTGGATGTCTGGTAAGACTGTAAACTCTCCTTTCAGACTCACATTAAGCATCTCCAATCCAACATTAAATCTAAAATCGGCTTCCTATATCGCAACAAAGTATCCTTCACTCATGCTGCCAAACATACCCTCGTAAAACCGACCATCCTACCGATCCTCGACTTCGGTGATGTCATCTATAAAATAGCTTCCAACACTCTACTCAACGAACTGGATGCAGTCTATCACAGTGCCATCCGTTTTGTCACCAAAGCCCCATACACTACCCACCATTGCGACCTGTACGCTCTCGTTGGTTGGCCCTCGCTTCATACTCGTCGCCAAACCCACTGGCTACAGGTTATCTACAAGTCTGTGCTAGGTAAAGCCCCGCCTTATCTCAGCTCACTGGTCACCATAGCAGCACCCACTCGTAGCACGCGTTCCAGCAGGTATATCTCACTGGTCACCCCCAAAGCCAAATCCTCCTTTGGCCGTCTCTCCTTCCAGTTCTCTGCTGCCAATGACTGGAATGAACTGCAAAAAATCTCTGAAGCTGGAGACTCATATCTCCCTCACTAACTTTAAGCACCAGCTGTCAGAGCAGCTCACAGATCACTGCACCTGTACATAGCCCATCTGTAAAGAGCCTATCTATCTACCTACCTCATCCCCATACTGTATTTATTTATTTATCTTGCTCCTTTGCACCCCAGTATCTCTACTTGCACATTCATCTTCTGCACATCTACCATTCCGGTGTTAAATTGCTATATTGTAATTATTTCGCCACCATGGCCTATTTATTGCCTTAACTTAACTAATTTGCACTCGCTGTATATAGACTTTTTGTTTTCTTTTGCTCTACTGTATTATTGACTGTATGTTTTGTTTATTCCATGTGTAACTCTGTGTTGTTGTATGTGTCGAACTGCTTTGCTTTATCTTGGCCAGGTCGCAGTTGCAAATGGGAACTTGTTCTCAACTAGCCTACCTGGTTAAATGAAGGTGAAATAAATTAAATAAAAATGTTTCTAGACCCAGTGTTGTTAGAGAAGCTGTTTCTAGACCCAGTGATGTTAGAGAAGCTGTTTCTAGACCCAGTGTTGTTAGAGAAGCTGTTTCTAGACCCAGTGATGTTAGAGAAGCTGTTTATAGACCCAGTGATGTTAGAGAAGATGTTTCTAGACCCAGTGATGTTAGAGAAGCTGTTTCTAGACCCAGTGATGTTAGAGAAGCTGTTTCTAAACCCAGTGTTGTTAGAGAAGCTGTTTCTAGACCCAGTGTTGTTAGAGAGGCTGTTTCTAGACCCAGTGTTGTTAGAGAAGCTGTTTCTAGACCCAGTGTTGTTAGAGATGTTTCTAGAGAAGATGTTTCTAGACCCAGTGATGTTAGAGAAGCTGTTTCTAGACCCAGTGTTGTTAGAGAGGCTGTTTCTAGACCCAGTGTTGTTAGAGAAGCTGTTTCTAGACCCAGTGTTGTTAGAGATGTTTCTAGAGAAGATGTTTCTAGACCCAGTGATGTTAGAGAAGCTGTTTCTAGACCCAGTATTGTTAGAGAAGCTGTTTCTAGACCCAGTGATGTTAGAGAAGCTGTTTATAGACCCAGTATTGTTAGAGAAGTTGTTTCTAGACCCAGTGTTGTTAGAGATGTTTCTAGAGCCAGTGTTGTTAGAGAAGCTGTTTCTAGACCCAGTGATGTTAGAGAAGATGTTTCTAGACCCAGTGTTGTTTTAGAAGCTGTTTCTAGACCCAGTGTTGTTAGAGAGGCTGTTTCTAGACCCAGTGTTGTTAGAGAAGCTGTTTATAGACCCAGTGTTGTTAGAGAAGCTGTTTATAGACCTAGTGTTGTTAGAGAAGCTGTTTCTAGACCCAGTGTTGTTAGAGAAGCTGTTTCTAGACCCAGTGTTGTTAGAGAGGCTGTTTCTAGACCCAGTGTTGTTAGAGATGTTTCTAGAGAAGATGTTTCTAGACCCAGTGTTGTTAGAGAATCTGTTTGTAGACCCAGTGTTGTTAGAGATTTTTCTAGAGAAGATGTTTCTAGACCCAGCGATGGGCTGGACAGTTGTCATGGACTATTAGAAAAGCTGTTTCTAGACCCAGTAATGGCCTGGATAGTTTTCATGGACCATGTCTTATTAGAGAAAATAAATCTGTCTGGGCCTGAATAGGACACAACAGGAGGAAACACAACATGATCAAAACACAAGAGCATTCCATAACCCCCATGAAAACAAGTGTTGTCTGCATGATTTGTTTGCCTACCTATGCAAATTGAAACAATGCAGTAGTAAAGCTCATGTCACAAAGAGACAGACTGTGTTACAAGGAGTATTGTATAGAAGACAGACTCTTACAAGGAGTATTGTAATGGAGACAGACTGTGTTACAAGGAGTATTGTAATGGAGACAGACTGTGTTACAAGGAGTATTGTAATGGAGACAGACTGTGTTCCAAGGAGTATTGTATAGGAGACAGACTGTGTTCCAAGGAGTATTGTATAGGAGACAGACTGTGTTACAAGGACTATTGTAATGGAGACAGACTGTGTTCCAAGGAGTATTGTATTGGAGACAGACTGTGTTCCAAGGAGTATTGTAATGGAGACAGACTGTGTTCCAAGGACTATTGTAATGGAGACAGACTGTGTTACAAGGACTATTGTAATGGAGACAGACTGTGTTACAAGGACTATTGTAATGGAGACAGACTGTGTTACAAGGACTATTGTAATACGAGACAGACTGTTACAAGGAGTATTGTATAGGAGACAGACTGTGTTTTAAAAGGAGTATTGTATTGGAGACAGACTGTGTTCCAAGGAGTATTGTAATGGAGACAGACTGTGTTACAAGGACTATTGTAATGGAGACAGACTGTGTTACAAGGACTATTGTAATGGAGACAGACTGTGTTACAAGGACTATTGTAATGGAGACAGACTGTGTTCCAAGGAGTATTGTATAGGAGACAGACTGTGTTACATGGAGTATTGTATAGGAGACAGACTGTGTTACAAGGAGTATTGTATAGGAGACAGACTGTGTTCCAAGGAGTATTGTAATGGAGACAAACTGTGTTACATGGAGTATTGTATAGGAGACAGACTGTGTTACAAGGAGTATTGTATAGGAGACAGACTGTTACAAGGAGTATTGTAATGGAGACAGACTGTGTTACAAGGAGTATTGTAATGGAGACAGACTGTGTTCCAAGGAGTATTGTATAGGAGACAGACTGTGTTACAAGGAGTATTGCAATGGAGACAGACTGTGTTCCAAGGAGTATTGTATTGGAGACAGACTGTGTTCCAAGGAGTATTGTAATGGAGACAGACTGTGTTACAAGGAGTATTGTATTGGAGACAGACTGTGTTCCAAGGAGTATTGTAATGGAGACAGACTGTGTTACAAGGAGTATTGTATAGGAGACAGACTGTGTTACAAGGAGTATTGTAATGGAGACAGACTGTGTTACATGGAATGTTGTAATTGTAACGGGCGTCGTATAGAGGGGACCAAGGCGCAGTGTGTTGAGTGCTCATATTTAAGTTTAATGAAATGAAACACTTAGACAAAGAAACAAAACGACAGCCAACAGTTCTGTCAGGTTACCTAAACGAAACAGAAAACAACTACCTACGAAAACCAGGTGGGAAAAAGCTGCCTAAGTATGGCTTCCAATCAGAGACAACGATAGACAGCTGCCTCTGATTAGAAACCATACCCGGCCAAAACATAGAAACGCAAACATAGAATGCCCACCCCCTATCACACCCTGACCTAACTAAACAGAGAAAAAACAGCTCTCTTAGGTCAGGGGTCAGGGCGTGACAGTAATGGAGACAGACTGTGTTACAAGGACTATTGTAATGGAGACAGACTGTGTTACAAGGACTATTGAAATGGAGATATCCTGCAGACTCAATAAGTGCTGGTTAATGAAGGGACAGCACAATAGACCTGATTTAAAAGAACCAATCAATGACATCTAAATGTCAACCTTAAATAAAAACACTCTATAACACTCTGATTAAAACAAATCAAATGTATTTATATAGCCCTTCTTACATCAGCTGATATCTCAAAGTGCTGTACAGAAACCCAGCCTAAAACCCCAAACAGCAAGCAATGCAGGTGTAGAAGCACGGTGGCTAGAAAAAACTCCCTAGAAAGGCCAAAACCTAGGAAGAAACCTAGAGAGGAACCAGGCTATGAGGGGTGGCAAGTCCTCTTCTGGCTGTACCGGGTGGAGATTATAACAGCACATGGCCTAGATGTTCAAATGTTTATAAATGACCAGCATGGTCAAATAATAATAATCATAGTAGTTGTCGAGGGTGCAACAAGTCAGTAACACAAGAGTAAGTGTCAGTTGGCTTTTTCATAGCCGATCTTTGACAGTATCTCTACCACTCCTGCTGTCTCTAGAGAGTTGAAAACAGCAGGTCTGGGACAGGTAGCATGTCCGGTGAATAGGTCAGGGTTCCAGCAGGTCTGGGACAGCAAGTCTGGGACAGGTAGCATGTCCGGTGAACAGGTCAGGGTTCCATAGCTGCAGGCAGAACAGTTGGAACTGGAGCAGCAGCACGGCCAGGTGAACTGGGGACAGCAAGGAGTCATCAAGCCATGTAGTCCTGAGGCATGGTCCTAGGGCTCAGGTCCTCCGAGAGAGAGAAAGAAAGAAAGAAAGAAAGAAAGAGAGAATTAGAGAGAGCATATTTAAATTCACACAGGACACCGGAAAAGACAAGAGAAAGACTTCAGATGTGACAGACTGACCCTAGACCCCCGACACATAAACTAATGCAGCATAAATACTGGAGGCTGTGACAGGAGGGGTCAGGAGACACTGTGGCCCCATCCGATGAAACCCCCGGACAGGGCCAAACAGGTAGGATATAACCCCACCCACTTTGCCAAAGCACAGCCTCCACACCACTGGAGGGATATCTCCAACCACCAACATACCATCCCGGGACAAGGCCGAGTATAGCCCACAAAGATCTCCGCCACGGCACAACCTAAGGGGGGGCACCAACCCAGACGGGAAGACCACGTCAGTGACTCAACCCACTCAAATGACGCACCTCTCCCAGGGACGGCATGGAAGAACACCAGTAAGCCAGTGACTCAGCCCCCATAATAGGGGTAGAGGCAGAGAATCCCAGTGGAAAGAGGGGAAACCGGCCAGGCAGAGACAGCAAGGACGGTTCGTTGCAAAATAGCTTTTCGGTGAAAGCACATTTTGCAATATTCTGAGTAGATAGCCCGGCCATCATGGCTAGCTATTTTGACACCCACCAAGTTTGGCACTCACCAAACTCAGATTTACTATAAGAAAAATTGGATTACCTTTGCTGTTCTTCGTCAGAATGCACTCCCAGGACTTCTACTTCAACACCCAATGTTGATTTGGTTCCAAATAATCCATAGATATATCCAAATAGCTCCATTTTGTTCTTGTGTTCAAGACACTATCCGAAGGGTGATGCACCAGCGTGTATCGTGACAAAAAATGTCAAAATATTCCATTACCGTACTTCGAAGCATGTCAAACGCTGTTAAAAATCAATTTTTATGCGATTTTTCTCGTAAAATAGCGATAATATTCCAACCGGGAGACCTTGTTTTCGTTCAAACACTGAAAATAGAAAATGGAGTCTTCACATGCACGCGCGCACCAGTGTCATTGTTCTCAGAACGACCACTTTCCAAAAGCACTATTGTTTATCGTCCAGGGACCGCAGAGTTATCATTCCCCGTTCTGGCGCCTTCTGAGAGCCTATGGGAGCCTTAGAAAATGTCACGTTACAGCAGAGATCCTCTATTTTCGATAAAGAGGCTACAGAAGGCCATGAAATGGTCAGACAGGGCACTTCCTGTATGCAATCTTCTCAGGTTTAGGCCTGCCAAATGAGTTCTGTTATACTCACAGACACCATTCAAACAGTTTTAGAAACTTTAGGGTGTTTTCTATCCAAATCAAACAATTATATGCATATTCTAGTTTCTGGGCAGGAGTAATAACCAGATTAAATCGGGTATGTTTTTTATCCGGCCGTGAAAATACTGCCCCCTATCCTAAACAGGTAAAATTCTTGTTAATATAACTGCACTGTCCAATTTACAGTAGCTATTACTGCGAAAAAATACCATGCTATTGTTTGAGGAGAGCTCCTAACAACAAAACACAGTAACTACATCATCCACTCCATCATCCACTACATCATCCACTACAACAGTAACTACATCATCCACTACATCATCCACTACATCAGTAACCACATCATCCACTATAACAGTAACTACATCATCCACTACATCATCCACTACATCATCCACTACATAATCCACTACAACAGTAACTACATCAGTAACTACATCATCCACCTCAACAGTAACTACATCATCCACTACAACAGTAACTACATCATCCACTACATCATCCACTACAACAGTGACTACATCATCCACTACATCATCCACTACAACAGTAACTACATCATCCACTACATCATCCAATACATCAGTAACCACATCATCCACTATAACAGTAACTACATCATCCACTACATCATCCACTACAACAGTAACCACATCATCCACTACATCATCCACTACAACAGTAACTACATCATCCACTACAACAGTAACTACATCATCCACTACATCAGTAACTACATCATCCACTACATCATCCACTACATCATCCACTACAACAGTAACTACATCATCCACTACAACAGTAACTACATCATCCACTACATCAGTAACTACATCATCAACTACATCATCCACTACATCAGTAATGACATCATCCACTACATCAGTAACTACATCATCCACTACATCATCCACTACAACAGTAACTACATCATCCACTACATCATCCCCTTCATAATCCACTACATCATCCACTACAACAGTAACTACATAATCCACTACAACAGTAACTACATCATCCACTACATCAGTAACTGCATCATCCACTACGTCATCCACTAAAACAGTAACCACATCAACCACTACATCATCCACTACATCAGAAACTAGATCATCCACTACATCATCCACTAAAACAGTAACTACATCATCCACTACAACAGTACCTACATCATCCACTACAACAGTAACCACATCATCCACTACAACAGTAACTACATCATCCACTACAACAGTAACTACATCAGCAACTACATCATCCACTACATCATCCCCTTCTTCATCCACTTCAACAGTAACTACATTCCACTACAACAGTAACTACATCATCCACTACAACAGTAACTCCATCATCCACTCCATCATCCACTACATCATCCACTACATCAGTAACTACATCATCCCCTACATCATCCACTACAACAGTAACTACATCATCCACTACAACAGTAACTACATCATCCACTACATCAGTAACCACATCATCCACTACATCAGTAACCACATCATCCACTACATCAGTAACCACATCATCCACTACATCAGTAACCACATCATCCACTACATCATCCACTACAACAGTAACTACATCATCCACTACAACAGTAACTAAATCAGTAACTACATCATCCACTACATAATCCCCTTCATCATCCACTACAAAAGTAACTACATCATCCACTACAACAGTAACTACATCATCCGCTACAACAGTAACTACATCATCCACTCCATCATCCACTCCATCATCCACTACATCATCCACTAAAACAGTAACCACATCAACCATTACATCATCCACTACATCAGAAACTAGATCATCCACTACATCATCCACTAAAACAGTAACTACATCATCCACTACAACAGTACCTACATCATCCACTACATCATCCACTACAACAATAACCACATCATCAACTACAACAGTAACTACATCATCCACTACAACAGTAACTACATCAGTAACTACATCATCCACTACATCATCCCCTTCATTATCCACTACAACATTAACTACATCATCCACTACAACAGTAACTACATCATCCACTACAACAGTAACTACATCATCCACTCCATCATCCACTACATCATCCACTACATCAGTAACTACATCATCCACTACATCATCCACTACAACAGTAACTACATCATCCACTACAACAGTAACTACATCATCCACTCCATCATCCACTACATCATCCACTACATCAGTAACCATATCATCCACTACATCAGTAACCACATCATCCACTACATCAGTAACCACATCATCCACTACATCATTAACCACATCATCCACTACATCATTAACCACATCATCCACTACATCATCCACTACATCATCCACTAC